>NC_139679.1:65026718-65206718 GCF_964106915.1 Podarcis gaigeae | reverse complement strand
CACAAATATCTTCTGGAATAGGATTGCGTGTTGCCTTTCCGGTACTGAAATGATCCCATAAATATATGTGTGTGCGCTGTATTTGTAGTTCATTGTTGGGGAAACATTCATAAGGCATGCATCCAGATGCACGTATTTTGAGCAGTGAGCTCAGTGCAGAACCACACCCCACAACTTTTGCCAGAAGTACAACTAGCCAGTTACCAAACGCAAGCCCTGGTTGCACAGAGGTTTATGCATATAGAAAGTCTCCCTGCTTCCGACTTTCTCTTCAAAAGTGTAGAATTGTTGTTGCTGTTGTTGTTGTTATTATTGTTGTTATTAGCCTGCCCATCTGTCTGGGTTTCCCCAGCCACTCTGGCTGGCTCCCAACAGGATATTAAAAACACAACACAACATCAAACATTAAAAACTGCCCTAAACAGGGCAGCCTTCAGATGTCTTCTAAAAGTCAGATAGTTGTTTATTTCCTTGACATCTGATGGGAGGGCGTTCCACAGGGCGGGAATCTCACATCTCTCAGTGAAGGAACCGCCAGAAGGCCCTCAGAGCTGGACCTCAGTGTCTGGGCAGAATGATGGGGCTGGAGGCGCTCCTTCAGGTATACAGGACAGAGGTCATTTAGGGCTTTAAAGGTCAGCAGCAACACTTTGAATTGTGCTCAGAAACGTATTGGGAGCCAATGTCAGTCTTTCAGGACCGGTGATATGTGGTCTCTAGAAGGACACTTGGGAGGTCATAGGTTTCCCCAGCCCTATTCCCTAGCAAGGTTATCTCCCTGAAGAAATTACCTGGGGACTGAACATTGTAGTCCTTGACTCTGGATCAGGGCTTGTGAAAAGTCATCCTGCTTTCTACTTTTGATTATATAGAAAGACCCCTAACTGAAAGACTCATACAAAACTTTCCAGTGTAGACACATCTGTGCATGTTGCAAAACTGATTTGACACCTAGAAGGCTGCAATAAGTCCTATCGTTCATCAGATAATGAGGATCCAAAATTGTGAAAGCAAAACCCCAAGGAACAAAATCTGCACACTTTTCATTATAGCTTTTTAACTATATTATTGTTTGCATGAAGCTGACCTTAAAGGAGGTGGTTTCCTCCTACCAGGAGCAAAGATAGGAAGTCCCTAGGGTTCTCCAAATGTAATTACTTTCCTTTCTAGAAACTGGAAAGAGTTTTCCTTTCATTCATTCAATTCTCTTCTTTCTTTGCCACTTTAATTGAGCACCAATTGTCTGTATTACAACAAATGTGGATAGCATTTTGATAGCATTTTGGGTCACGTCAAGTACAGACTCATATCTCTCATCCAAAGAAGAAAAAAGTCTTTGTATACTTTCTAACCACATAAATAGAGAGGATTAATATCAGCTGTGGAAATATCCAAGAATAAAAGAGCAGACTGCTGCCCAAGAGATTATGGTTTCCAATGCTTTTCAAAGAAATTCTTGTATCAAGAGAAATCTTCATAAAAACAATACAGAATACAAGGACATGGAAGCATGGGAACAATTGTGGAATATGGATATAAAATTTACAGCATGTTATGGTCTAAGAGAAAATTATATGAAAATGATATATAGATGGGACCTAACACTGAATAAATTGGCAAAAATGTATAAATCTAAATCAAATCAGTGTTGGAAATGTAAAGAGAAAGAAGGTTCTTTTTTTCATATGTAGTGGTCTTGTAGTAAGGTTAAATCTTATTGGGAAATGATATATAATGAAATGAAAAGGATGTTTAAAATAAGCTTTGTAAAAAACCCAGAAGCTTTTCTTTTGGGAATTATAGGGACAAAACTACCTAAACTGTATAGAAACTTATTCATGTATGCTACTACAGTGACAAGAATGTTACTTGCCCCAAAATGGAAAGAAACAGAAGTCCCAGCAAAGGAAGAATGGATACAAAAGCTTATGGAATATGCAGAAATGGGGAAACTTATTGGAAGAATAAGAAATCAAGATAACATTTTTTTCTTTATAAAAGAATGGAAATGGTTTATTGAATATTTACAGATAAATTGCAAACAGATAAAAATATTGGCAGGATTATTCTAATAACCTGCAGTTTCGTAAGAGTAGATATTTAAAGAAGATGAATAAATGAGCAAATTAAGTTAATTTGGATATGCAGAAGATATTAAAAATAAATTTAAGGAACTGCAGAACGAGGGGAAGGATGTCAAGTTTAGAAATGTCAAAATGATTGTAAAATTAGTGAAATGTATAAACTTGAAAAGTATAAACAAATTAAAAAAACAAAAAACACAGTACAAGATTATTAACTCTGAAAGTTACCCACTCTCAGAATACAACACCCAGTTTAATAAAACTGGTGGAGGGAAGAGTGCTCTTGTGCTTAGGTCCTGCTTATAATAATAATATTTATTATTTATACTCCGTCCATTTGGTTGGGTTTCTCCAGCTACTCTGGGTGACTCTCAACAGAATATTAAAAACATGAGTTTCCTACAGGCACCTGATTGGCCACTGAGAACAGGATGCTGGAATAAATTGGCCTGATCCAGCAGGCTCTTATGTACTTAAGAGTTATCATTCTTATATTAAACCCAGGGCCGTCTTAAGCATATCTGGAGATCCCTCCGGCACCCCCTCCATTTCCCAGAGTTGACCTTTTTTTAGGGCTGGAGGAGGCGGGCAGCGGCTGGAGGGCAGTGGGGAAGAGGCGGAGGCTGGCTCAGCTGGCCACTTTGTGCTGCGGTGGCCACGGCAGGCAGCACACCAATGAGCACGCCTGCACTGAGTGAGCGAGGGCGCTTGCGCCGATCCCGCCAAGCATCAGCTCGGTTTCCCCCCTTTTAGCCTTCTGGCACCCCGCAGAACTCGGCACTTGCAGGCTAAAAAAGAAAAAAACCTAGTCGACGCTCGGCGGAAGCGGTGCACACACCCTCACTCACTCAATGCGCTCATTCGGTGTTCCCCAAACTCTCGCCTGGCGCCCTCCAGAACTTGGTGTCCTGGCACCCCGCGCCACTAACCTCAATGGGCAAGACGGGTCTGATTAAACCCTAATACTGTCAGTAGGAAAACATGTTACTATAACGGCCGTCCCTGCCTCCCTCTCCTGACAAGGTTTTTTTTAAGCCAGAAAATAATCTAGACCAGGAATACAGTGGTACCTCGGGTTAAGTACTTAATTCGTTCCAGAGGTCCGTTCTTAACCTGAAACTGTTCTTAACATGAAGCACCACTTTAGCTAATGGGGCCTCCTGCTGCCGCCGCGCTGCTGGAGCACGATTTCTGTTCTCATCCTGAAGCAAAGTTCTTAACCTGAAACACTATTTCTGGGTTAGCAGAGTCTGTAACCTGAAGTGTATGTAACCTGAAGCGTATGTAACCTGAGGTACCATTGTATCCTAAGTTGGGAAACAATCACCTGAGGCTAACCTGTTAGTAGATGTTTAATTTCCACAGGGTGAGAGAAAGAGCTTTTTCCACTTTTGAGAGTAATCTCACCCATGTGACAGCCGCTACTATATGTAGAATCCATATTCCTGCAAAAAAGAATAAATATTTTATCTAGCTACCAACCCTCTTCAAGTTGTAAATAGTGAATAATGCTAAGTATTAGGCCTGTTTCTTTTTAATGCAATCCAGAAAGAGCTGAATGACCATTAGGAAGATGAGCAAGGGAAACACTTTCTTCTTTCTTCCTGAGGAAATGAGACTTTTCTGTGGGGAGGATGAGAGGCAGGATAGATCCCAAATACCTTCACACCAGTATCTTATCCATAAGCTTCATCCTTCTTCCACAGGCTTCATTCATGTCCAGTTACTTAGTAGAATATTAATATGTGCTGGGAGGGATCTGCACCCACTCATCACTCAATTTGGTTTATTACCCTTCTGTCCAGCTAGTCAAGTTTGGCCTTAAATAATGAATTAGAGAATATAATGCATTTTAAATGAGGAGTCGGCAACCAGGGCTTGCCAATCGAACAGAGGACATATTGTGAGAAATGGGCTCTTGCTCTGCAGCAACAGCCTTCTCTAAAAGGGGCTTAACTCAGTCGGAGCAGCCTCTAAGAGCTTTTGGGATTGCAACAACCAAATTTGAATATAAGGGATTATGGAGATTCCTATGTAAATTGCCCTTCTTTTACACATACCATTTGGCTCAGCACAGTGTTAATTTAGCAGCTGCATCGGAGGAGCAGCCTGCAAGGAGATAAATGGGGAAATGGTGCTTTCCTCACTAACACAGAGCTTGCTGAAATAAAATTATCAACTTGGTTTCACTGAGAAAATGCCAAGGCGAGGGCCCTCTGATGCTGACAGTGTTGATTGATCTGTAGGGATGTCTTGTCTTCTGAGCTTCATTTAGTTCTAAAGCATTTCTATTTTCAAAGGGCAGCAAGGAACTGCTTATTCTATGGATGGGATGCAAAGGACAATCTCTGATTTTATTTTATTTTTAAATCTATTCCTTTTTTTCATTTGCGGACCTTCCTTTCACTCTATTTCCTCCTATTCCCTCTCCCCACACAATTTTCTCTATAAAAAAACCAGTGTTTGAGGATGGCAAATGTTGTTCAAGAGTAGGCACAATGGACTTTTCTGTTTGTACAAAATTCAGAAATACTAATTGGGAAGCTGAAACTAAACAGGCAGAATGCAGAGCTAGTGTGTGTGTGTGTGTGTGTATGTGTGTGTTCATTGTCTTGTGAATATCAAGTGCCCTACATTGTTCAGTAATCTTAGGTCATTTTAATTAGAAAGTTATTCTATGTGCCATTTACCTCAGTACAAAATTGAAGCATCTGGAGGGCACCTGGTTGGGGAAGGCTGGCTTAGAATGCATAAAGCTACTTTAAAATTAGTTTATCTGTTCTGAAAGAAATTTTATTTCTTTGTCCTGTCAGCATATCTGCAATTCCCCCGAACACTTCTTAATCCCTTGCAAATCCCTTTTCCTTCCACTATCAATAGAGAGTTGTTTGAGAATAGCCTATGCAAGTGGAGGGTTGGAATACTGATTGGATCATTTAAGTGAACACAACTCTTTCCTTTCATCCCAACAACTTTGCACACATCTAAAGGTCTCTTGAGCATCTCAAAGGAGAGGAGGTGGGTTTTTTTTCATATAGCCTCACATAGAGAAGATGGGGGGGGGGGGGAAATGTCAGAAAGTGTGTCTGGTTCAACCATGTGTCTGGAGGTGATTAATGTCCCCAGTGTTTAGGTTTTATTAATTTGAAGCTATGAGTTCTAATGGAGCTTGTAAATTAATTACAGTGATACCTTGGTTTAAGATCTTAATCCAGTCCTTTCTTAAACCAAAGCTTAAACCAAAGCTTGGTTCTTAAACCAAGGCGCGCTTTCCCACAGCAGCGGGGGACTCAATTTACAAATGGAACACACTCAACAGAAAGCAAAACATGTTCTGCTTCCAAGGCAAAGTGCACATACCAAAACACCTACTTCCGGTTTGCAGCGTTCTTAATCCAAGTTGTCATAAACTAAGCTGTTCTTAAACCAAGGTATTGGAATGTAAAATTCCAAGACAATATCCAAACTCAAATAATATGACATTCTGCTTTAAAATATAATAGTAACCAGGGAATCTAAGAAGTTATATAATGCTCTTTAAATCACGATTGACTTTCTGTATATGGATGTCCAATATTATATAATTATACATAGAAAGAGAGAAATGATGTTATTGTTGCACACACATGCACAAACACATTTGACCGAGTCTCAGAGCTGATTCATAGGGCACAGTTTTGGAGTGGAATTCAATCACATACAAGGAGATTTAGGTTGAACAATTATAGTTGACCAGGAGGTCTTGTGCAACAAACCTACTGCAAAAGATTGGACTTTTTGTGATAAGGGAAAGTGACAGGAAAATGAAGTGTGGGATAGCATTTGCTTGATGCAGCACTTGTTGGGTATCTTAACTCCCGACAAACAAATCAGAATGCATGCTTGGTAAAAAGACACTGTTGTCTCAAAACTCCTTCAAACAAATCAGGATGGATGCTCAATGATCAGGTCATCTGGAAGTAACCATACATGTATGTAGACTCCTTGATGCAACTTCCTCCACTGAGATGCATTTTAGGTGATGTTAAAGGGAAAGGGAAAGGGATCCCTGACCATTAGGTCCAGTCGTGGCCGACTCTGGGGTTGCGGCGCTCATCTCGCTTTATTGGCTGAGGGAGCCGGAGTACAGCTTCCGGGTCATGTGGCTAGCATGACTAAGCCGCTTCTGGTGAACCAGAACAGCACACGGAAATGCCGTTTACCTTCCTGCTGGAGTGGTACCTATTTATCTACTTGCACTTTGACATGCTTTCGAACTGCTAGGTTGGCAGGAGCAGGGACCGAGCAATGGGAGCTCACCCCGTCATGGGGATTCGAACCGCGACCTTCTGATCGGCAAGTCCTAGGCTCTGTGGTTTAACCCACAGCGCCACCCGCGTTCCTAGGTGATTATGTGTTTGTAGTTGGCGCTTCATTTATCAAGTGATGGCCATGCAGTGCAGAGCTTACTTTCAGATACAAAAAGATCAGCAGCAAGAGGCCCAAATTCACTATAGTATGATTTTAAAAGGGTTGTGGGTGCTCTTGGCTGAATATTTGTGAATATGACTACCAACACATCTTTGGCAGTATCAGCAGCCACTAGTTTCTTGTTCTGCACCACCACCACCAGTGTCCATATAGTGAATATGCAGTTAAATTTATTACATTCAACTAAATGATTACAGCTGCCTCATTGCTGTTAACTCCTGGATGTTGCTGTCAATCAGAAGTATAACACTTCACCAATTATGTCAGAGTGCACCTGAAGTATAGACCTTACTTTGCTGAAAGCACTGTCCCTGTGAAGTTCATTCCAATGCTCCAATGTTGTCATTTTAAAAGAAAAGAAAGGAAAAAAAGCATTGGCCATATGTGATTTCCATGCCAAAATGCTGGGTAGCTCTACAGGGTACACCTTGCCTTGGGTATCCGGTGTCCTTCAATGCAGCCAAGCTGACTTTGAGCCAGAATTACCATATGTCCATTTTTCATTTGGATTCAATAACCGAGTGTGCTCTTTAGTCCTAGATGTACAGAAATCCAAACCATTTCAGAAAACTGCCTTGGGCAATAGTTTCCTCCTGTTTATTTCTGTCTTTTGCCAAATGTGACATTCTTGAACATGCTTTGTTAGAGAAAATGAACCTGTTTTCTGCGGTCCAATATCTGCAATGAATCATTCTTGCTACGTTGTTGATCCATTACATGCTGTTCTGTCCCAGACGTATTGGTAATGCATCCACTTACACTCGTGCCAGGCCTATTGGTTGGCAAAATAATGTAGGAGTTGCCAGCAGTTCAGTAGTTCTAGCACGAACTGTCTCACAGCTCCAGCATGCCTAAAAGACCCCTCCGTTTCAAGAGCCTATCTCCTAAAAGTGTGAGATCACTTGGAGCTATCCAGTAATTAAGGGAAACAACTTTTCACATGCTGAATTTCCTTTATTCGGCAACAAGAGGGTGGGATATGGGAGATTAGTCAGTTTCAAATGAGTACAGTGGTACCCTGGTTTAAGAACAGCTTAGTTTATGAACAACTTGGATTAAGAACGCTGCAAACCCAGAAGTAGGTGTTTTGGTTTGTGAACTTTGCCTTGGAAGCAGAACATGTTTTGCTTCCTGTTGAGTGTGCTCCATTTGTAAATTGAGTCGCCCACTGCTATGGGAAAGCACGCCTTGGTTTAAGAACGGACTTCCGGAACGGATTAAGTTCATAAACCAAGGCACCACTGTATATAGAGACTCAGTTAAGACCAAACCCTTATGGGAAAGAGTCATCTACTTTCTGGGACCTGTCCAGAGTTCTGAAGGACATATCTCTGACCATCTTTTTTCCTGATTCTGGTTTTCATTCTTCTGTTAAGTTCCCTGTTCTCATTATTCATGCTGGGTCTTCTTCCTCTGAACTATCCAGGCTCAGCCTGGACAAGTCTGGGCAGTCATCTTCATTATTCTTCTAGCCGTTGTGACTGAACTGTGTTACAGACGCTTCATTGCCTAGTAGCCATGGATGCTATGATGTACCACCCAGAAGACAGAATGAAATTCATAGTCCACCACCATGCTCTGAAATATGGTTAAAAGAACAAGCAGGTGTTCTTCAATCTCCAGACTGATGGACAAATCAGTCTATTTCAGGTCCATGTCACTCTCTCATGTATTTACGCGCATACATTCCATTCTTCCCCATATCTAATTTAATCTGTATTTTTTACGGCATGAAAAGCCATGTTTAATTTTGTATCTTTGGCCATATTTTTTCATAACATTCACATTTTAAATGCATTTTGATAATTTTCAAGGCAATAAAGCAATGCGTTCATCCAGACTTCAGCTTGTCCCTACTGCTTTCCCCTTGGAAAACCCAGTATTTACTGCTGAATCAAAACAAATGTTAATCAGCTTTCCCATGGATTTTCTCTGATTCAGTTCTAAAGAGACAGTTTCCCTGGGGAAAGCCATGGGGCAAATGGAAAACAGATTGGACTTGTGCTTTCTAGGCATGGGGAAAGTGCAAGTGTGGATGAGGGCTGTGTCTGCTCATTTATGAAATGCAAATTCTTGTATCCACATGTCAGTCCAGAACAGGCATAGGCAAACTTGGCCCTCCAGATGTTTTGGGACTACAACTCCCATCATCCCTGACCACTGGTCCTGTTAGCTAGTGATGATGGGAGTTGTAGTCCCCAAACATCTGGAGGGCCGAGTTTGCCTATGCCTGGTCTAGAAGGTGTGGAGCTGGTCATTTCATATTGGCATTTAAGTCTGGATTCCTCAAGCATCCATAATCACCATCCATAATCTCTGAACCAAGATTCTGGAATGACCAAATGCCTTAAGGACGTGTACGAATAAGAGTAAAATAATGTAACCAGGAGGGGGAGTGGAGGGAAGTCAATTAAGATTTATGGTTGAACTTGTTAAAAGTGAATATTATTATTTTTTATTTTTGGAAAATTAATAAAATTTTATCAAAATAATAATAATGAACAAATGCTACAATATAAACAACACAGGAACAAAATCCCTTGTTGGTCCTGTCCCATTCCAACAACTCTTAATGCGCCAACAACCCATGCAGGGGGGAAATGACATATACCAAATGCTTGCATCAGGATATTGGCATCCTAATTAAACCGTGTGCTAATAATGCATATATTTTTTCTCAATAGGGTAATGGGAATGAGTGTAGGGAAGAACTGTAGCTCAGTCCCAGGCTTAGTCCGTGTAGTCAGTACTGATCTACATTGCTACATTGTTATATTTGAATTATATATAACCCCTTTCCACCACAGTTATGGTCTTCTTAAAGGCTAGCAAATTGCACAGTCCAAAGGATAATGGTATTTTGGTCCGCATATTAGTCTGAGAACGGCAAAGTAGGTTAGTTAATTTTAAAATGTGGACCAAGCAAAATGCTTCAGCATCCCTATACCTTCATCCAAGAACTGGGGCATTCAATTGAAGGAAGAAGCGAGAAAGCAAACTAAGAACCAATTCGAGGCCTTCTACAAAATGTTCCATTCAATGCCAAAAACATGGAGGGGGGTCACTCAGCAATGTGCTTCACTGCTTGATCTACCAGAAAAGTTTGGCTTAAATCCAATGGGTTTAAATTATTTGAGCCTTTATAGTGAAGATGATGGAGTGGGGGGGGGAAGCGTTTTCTATTTTACTTCATTTATTCTCCTTGCAGCTGCTTCACACACACACACACACACACACACACACACGACTAATATATTCATTTTCATCAAAAATAAAATATTATCCTTGCAGAGAAAATGGATGATGCAATGGAAGCCTCAGCTGAATAAGGATGGTATTTTTGCCTGCCCACAGTAATCTATCCTAATGCATGGTTGGCAGAGAGGTATTATTAGCTTAGGAACAATCCTTCAGAACCCCAACTATCCATCGCCATAAATTCTTGTCTCTATTACAGCCATGCCAATAGCATTTCTATGCAGGCTGGTCATAGGCCTTCATTGCAGTTTAATGTGTATTTCACAAGTGTCAGGCAAGAGTGACAGAATGGGGTTGGGATGGTGGGAAAACCACATCATTATTTCATCCAAGCAGTAGTGAAAGGAAGGATAGGAAATAGACAAAAAAACATCAAAAGAGAGTCCACTCTTTTGGCTTTCCCAAAAAGAGACTGGAACAACTCCCAATATGGTGCCTCTGTTTTGCATAGAGATGAAATGAATTTGATCCACCCAGCACTAAAAAACCCTTTCACAAAATTTTCTGCTTCACATTTTGATGCCCAAATATTATCTCACATTTGACTGCTGGTATTGTGCCGTTTTTTATTAACTCTGCCAAATGCTTTTGATAGCTCTCCATGCTCAATTTATGGAGGGAGGAGCAGAATTGTCTCTCAATTCCTGGCCACATGGGAAGATCGGGGGGGGGGGAGCCTATACATGTAACACTTGCAGGAACATAGGCTCTTGCCATACGATCAGGGCCCCTGCATTTTGGACAGTTCCTGTTCAGGGCTACAGAGAGTGAATACATACAAGATGTAGGCCTGTAGGCTCCCTTCTGACTTTCTGATCAATACATGGCGGGCAGAACTGCAGATAGTTGGTGTCATCCTGCTCCAGGGCTAGAGCAGACATACAACAGTGCTGGCACTGAGAACTGATAGGCCAGGGGGTGGGGCTGACTTGTAGCCCTCCAGATGTTGTTAGCTACAGATTCCATCAGGCCATTGCATGGCCAATTGCAAAGGATGATGAGAAATTTTGTTCAGCGGAAGTCTTTGTTCCGATACATGAGATTGAACTCCAGGCCAAGACCAGCCAGCCCCTATGGAAGCAAAAAGAAGCCTTGGCCAAAGAATATAAAGAAGAAGATAAAGATGAAGATTGGCAAAATAAATTATTGAACTATGCAGGGCAAGTTATTACAAAAAAGGGCAATTGTTTAAAGCATATTTTTTGAGCTTTGTGTATAGATTTTGACATTAGTATATCTTTTAAAAGTCACTTGTAATAAGATGAAGAAGGTTTTAAAATTGGATTGTTAAGTATATAAGGTTTTACGGACGTGCATATATTATAATGGAACCGAGAGGGGGAGTGGAGGGAAGTTGACCAAAATTTATGGTTTAATTTGGCTATGATTTAATTTTTTGCACTGTATTGTTATTTCTGGAAAATCAATAAATTGTTATAAAAAGAAAAAAGAGAAATTTCATTCAGCATCATCTGGAAGGCCACAGATTAGCCATTCCTGGGAAAGCGAAGAAGCACTGACTATGCATGCAGAAGGTCTCAATTTGAAGCTCTTTCATCTGCCTGGAACCTTGGAGAGCCAATGCCAGGCAGCATAAATAGCACTGAGCTAGATGGACCAAAGGGGACGCAGGTGGCGCTGTGGGTTAAAGCCTCAGTGCCTAGGACTTGCCAATCGAAAGGTCGGCAGTTCGAATCCCTGCGGCGGGGTGCGCTCCCGCTGCTCGGTCCCAGCGCCTGCCAACCTAGCAGTTCGAAAGCACCTCCGGGTGCAAGTAGATAAATAGGGACCGCTTACCAGCGGGAAGGTAAACGGCGTTTCCGTGTGTGGCTCTGGCTCGCCAGAGCAGCGATGTCACGCTGGCCACGTGACCCGGAAGTGTCTCCGGACAGCGCTGGCCCCTGGCCTCTTGAGTGAGATGGGCGCACAACCCCAGAGTCTGTCAAGACTGGCCCGTACGGGCAGGGGTACCTTTACCTTTACCTTAGATGGACCAATGGTCTGAACTGGTATAAGACTGCTTCCTATGTTCAAGCCATCTACCTCCAGGGAACACTTACTACATCAACATCTGCCAAGATATCCGGGTACCAAATCCCTGTATGTGGCAAAGGATTCCAGACAGGTTCCCCATCTCTGGTCTAGATGATCCAGCTTTGGTCTTCCAGCATATCCATTGAGGCAACAAGCCCTCTCAATTATGGTTGTGATTATCCGGCCACTAAGTTTAGGAGCACTTAATATTTCACTTCTTTAAAAAACCAACCAAACAGAGAGGTTAAGGATGAGAGCATTACACCTGGCCTCGGGAGATTTTGGTTTGAAACTCTACTAATCCAAGATTGTCACCTGCTCTGGCAGGTGTCAGAATCTCTCAACCTAACCTGCCTCACAGTGTTGTAATGACAAAATGGGATGATGCCATATACATCGTCCTTAGTTCCTTAGAAATAGGGTGGGATGTTGTTTTTTAATAGCATTAAGAAATAGTTTCTGCGGACTTGCCATAATTGCTGACTTACCTGTATAATAATAATAATCGATTTATTGCATTAGCCGTGTGGCCATAGCATAATATACATAGAAATAACAACATAAAATGGGGGTGGGGAGGTAAAAGGAGATGTCGTCCTGGGCGAATACTTTAAAAAAATGGGGATAACAAAAGTAACAGGGGATTTAAAACATCGAGTGACAGAGAATACAAAAACAGGTTTGATTGTGTGGCGTATCGACTACAGCTGTGGTATTAAAGAAGTTGGTGCTGCTTTCCTCTTCATCACACTAAGCAGGAAGTTAGCTGTCATCTCGGTAATCCAACAGTCAGAATCCTGCAGAAGAAGGGACACTATCCAAGGCTGGATTGGGAGATGAAGCTTGTTCACGAGAGGAGTTAGAAACCGAGATCTTTCATCTGTCCAGTTGGGACAGAAGAGCATTACATGTTCCATAGTCTCCAGAGCCGTGTCATTGCAGGTGCATGTTCTATTTGCGATGGGAACTCTGGAGTAACGACCCGACAAAACTGCTGTAGGAAAACAGTTGAGACGGGCACAGGTAAAGGCTCTTCGCTTAGCCTCTGAAGGAATTGTGAAGCAGTATAGAGGGATCCCTTCAGGGGGTGGAATAGCTAGGGCTAAGCCTGAACACGGCCCTCTTGCATGGGAGGCTGTGTTAGAGAAGTCAAGTTGCTGTAGCTTCTTTTTGATTGGAGGTAGGGCCGCGGGGCTAATACACTCTAAGTTAAAAACAGTTTTGCAGTTCAAGTTGAGAAGGGGCTTACCTGTATATGTAATCTATGTTTGAGGCTTGCATACAATAAATTTAAGCTGTGTTTGTCCTTAGAACTGAATATTCTGATTTTAAAAAATAACAATTACAGCCAAGTTGGCAATTAACCTGGAGGGACAAATATTTGCTTCTGTTTGGACAATCTTGTTGAACTCTCCAATATCATCTGCCTCTTCTTTTCTGGTCTGACCTGTTTTAGAAAAAAAGCAAATGCTATTTTGGTCTGCCTCCATGCCTTTATGCAAGAACAGTCATTGTGACCAGGAATGGCTGCTGGGAATGGGTGGCAGGGGCCCAGAGTTTCACATGCTTAAATTTTTATCAAGTGGAAACCAGCACCTTGCAAAATGAATTAGTAAAAGCTACATTTTCTTATTTCCTTAGGTCTACTGAGAATTTAGCAATTTAAAGGCAACTTTTTAAAAAACCCATAAAATGTTGGATTTGCTCATCCTGTATACACATTGTGTAAGTTGCCTCCTAGCTATTTTACTGTAATTCAAATTAGGGAATTAATTGGGGACTGTCTTCTGAGAAAGTGTATGGTCTGATCTTTCTTCTCTGATCCTGGAAGCTAAACATGCTCAGGCCAAGCTAGTTTCCAGTGCAGGCATCACTAGAAATATGGTGCACAGGAGGCAGAGAACCACAGTGAGGCAGGGAACCTGTAGTAGCCTTTCAGATATTATTGGACTCCAATTCCCATCAGCCCTGACTAGGCTGGGATGGGTGTTGCCATCCAACAGTGTCTAGAGGGCCACAGGTTCCTCACTCTTGGTCTAGGGCTCTGAATCTGGATGTTGGAAAGCCTATGCAACATTGTATTTTATCATATTTTGTTGTGAACCATCCAGGGAACAAGATTATTGGATGGCTAATCATTATCGTCAAGCAACCTACTTTTATCCTCCAATGGAGATGCTTAATGTGCCTAACAAAACAGAAAACAAAAATGAAACCGAGTAACTATGATCCAAATGTTAAAAAGAAACGAAAACTTAACAATACACCTCTCACATACAAAAGGTCAAATGCACCTCAGAAGGCAATGATATGTGCAAGAGCACACATCAGCTGACCTCAAAGTTAGTAAGATTCATGTGGAAGGAGACATGGGTTTTTTTCTGAGTCGCTTGATCCCAAGTTGTTTAGGACTTTAAAGGCAATTGCCAGCATCATACAGGGGCTGAATTGTGGAGAATATTGCTGGGATATTATTGTGTGTTTTGACAATCCTGCTTAGCCAATATTCACTGTGCACTATTATGTATCACCTGTTGCTATGTATTGCTTATTATTATAAATTGCATTTTTGCATCTGTTTTATTTATTTTTGTATTTTATGGCTGTTATGTAATGCACTGACGTATTTGCTTATTATGTTCTATGCCATAAACTGCCCTGTGGTCTTTTGAGAAAGGGCAATATAATTTTTAAAATAATAAGTTAACATCTTGGGACAGACTTGAGAATGTAAATCAAGCTATGCTGGATACATTCAAAGGCCTGTCTAGTTCAGTATCCTATTGACTACAGTGGCTATCCATATGGCCTTGGGAATTCCCCTAGCAGGACTTGAGTGTTCCTCCAGTGTTCCTGCCAACAAAGTGCATGGTCTTATGACCACCTTTAGAGGACTCCAAATCATCTCCAAATTTGCTAACGTGCCTGGAACCTTCACTACCAGGAGACTACAAAGCTAATGCCATGCTAAACCCTTCCAAAGTATCTGTTGCTGAAAATAAATCAAATGACTAAATTGTTAACTTGTCTCAGTGTATTCTCTCTCAGATATATATATATATATAGAGAGAGAGAGAGAGAGTTTAGTTAGACATATGTAGTGGTAAGGCTGTTGAGCTAGGGCCTGGGAGACTGAGGAGATTTCACCCCTCCCATATCCAAGAATCTCCTGATGAGTCTGCTGATTCTCCAGAGAGGAGGAGCAGTGTTCTGCTCTCTACTTATTCTGCTCCAGCACCAAATCAAAGAGTCAGTCAGTCAGTGTGTCAGAGAGAGAGAGACTGAGTGTTAGAGATTGTGTGTATAGATAAGGTTGCTGCTAAGAGCACCTGCAGACACTCAGTGTAGTGCAGCATTCATTTATGCTTAGACCTCATTAAGCTCTGTATATAGTTGTATAATAGTTGAAGATAGAATAAAGAAGATATTCTACAGAGCTGCTCTCCGAGTTGTTTATACTCTGCTGTACTCTGCTGTGCGACGACTGTCTTCTTGTGGAAGTGAATCCGGTGCTCACAACTCTAAGCTGTGAGTCCACAGCACTTTGACCTGTTCCTGTGCAGAAGGTGGTCTCTGGAAGTGCTACCCAGCTCGCCTAGCCCATTTGGGGCTGAAGTGGATGAGTCCAGTTGGTGGCACTGGCTCAAGGGCGATGCTGACAGAGACCTGCATTCAAAACCTCACTCAGCCATGAAGCTCGCCATACGACACAGGAGAATTGCTATGATTTTATTTTGGTGAATGATGTATGCTGCCTTCAATCCTCTGTCCACTTACATGAGAATATGTTATTCATTGAACAAGAAAACAAGCCACAGAGTGGTTGACTTAACATTACATCCTCCTACAAGAAAGAAAAAAAGGGGACGTAGGTGCAGCCCACATTATCTCATCAGCACCCCACCTGGTCTTGGTTCCACCAGCCTCCACTAGCAGCTGATCTTTCTCACTTGCGTGCACTCTCCACAGAACTCTGGTCAACACTATTAGCAATGGAAAGGGATGTGTGTAAGTAATTTTTTAATGTCTTGTGTGGCACTACAGACCCAAAATTAAATTATGCTTTGGTGGGGCTTTTGGATTCAACTTCTACCACCAGAAGCAATATTTATCTGAATACATTGCTTGGGAATCACAGGTGGGGAGAGGGCTGTTGCAATCAGGTCCTGTTTGTAAGCTTCCCATGGCCATCTGATTGGCCACTGTGACAGCAAGGGTGCTGGACTAGATGGGAATTGGGACTGATCCTCTTCTTAAATTGTTGTGGACTATGAGACCTCCACATGAGACTTTTAGTCTCCCTTCACGGCTCTTTATTTCTGGTCAGGCCAAAAATAAATAAAAATGCATTACACTGAAGAGCTGATTTGTTGCTTTTGTTAACGACACCATAAATATAGATTTGCTTAACCACAAGAGATGGTATTTCTTTATTATCACCACCAGCAAAAACCATGATCTATGTTTTCCATTAGAGATCAGGGAACAATACAAAGAAGTGGGAGGAGGAGAAGAAAAACAGTCATGATGGGTTTAACTAAAAAGCCCTGCTGAATTTTAGCTGCCTTTTGTACCCATTTAAAAGTGGACACGGGACGCGGGTGGCGCTGTGGGTAAAAGCCTCAGCGCCTAGGGCTTGCCGATCGAAAGGTCGGCGGTTCGAATCCCCACGGCGGGGTGCGCTCCCGTTGCTCGGTCCCAGCGCCTGCCAACCTAACAGTTCGAAAACACCCTTGAGTGCAAGTAGGTAAATAGGGACCGCTTTCTAGTGGGAAGGTAAACGGCGTTTCCGTGTGCAGCTCTGGCTCGCCAGAGCAGCGATGTCACGCTGGCCACGTGACCCGGAAGTGTCTTCGGACAGCGCTGGCCCCTGGCCTCTTGAGTGAGATGGGCGCACAACCCCAGAGTCTGGCAAGACTGGCCCGTACGGGCAGGGGTACCTTTACCTTTACCTTAAAAGTGGACAGCTGAGGCCTTTCTTCCTACCAGCCACAAATGTGAGGGTTGAATGGCCAACAAGGTAGCAGAGAATGCCTCATTAACCCACTCATCATCCCCTAACTGGAGCTGCTACAAACAGAACTTAAATCCTTTATTCAACTTCCCCTGAGAGGAAGTTGCAGTGAACTCAATGTGTCTTCCTTTTGACTAGGCATGTATAGGGTTGTACTGTAAGAGTTGGGCAGCGAGGCTCCAGCAACATTCCAGCACCATTACATTTGTAGCAGACTCATGAATAAATTTGGTCGGAATTTAAAAATTAACACATTTTGAAACTTCAAAATAAACAAAATCTTCACCAGTGTTTCCGTTTGACACTGTCAATATAAAATACTGGCAGAGTGAATTGTTAGAGTGATAGTTCCATGCCTTGAAAGAATGGACATTTTTGCTGCTTTGAGGAGATTTGTTTATCAGTTTGGGGTTTTTAAATGTCTATAAAGTATCCAGATTTTAAGCTTAATAACAAAACTAAGCTCTAATTAAGCAATGGAGGAGGCAGAATAGAACTACTGTCCTCTGCGTCAATGAAGATTTCTCTAGTGTGAATCATAGGCTCATGATTTGAAAACATTTTCCCTGCCCCTGAAGGTTTGACAGCGGAAAGTTGTTCTTTCTATTCACACAGTCACAGATGATGCCATGAAAGGCTGCTTCTGCTGTTCCATCATCCATGCAAGGGTAATTTTGCCCACTGTAGTGGTGCATGACATGGCTAAGCACTTCATCTTCGATCAAATGAAAACTTTTATTTAGCTGGATGTGAGATTCCTGAGGTGTGTAATGGGTTCACCTGCCAAACACATTATATACAGATCAAGGCTGGTAGCCTTCTTCTCCACCTGTCTGCCTCAGAGAGATGTTCTTTACTAGGTGACATGTAATTTCAGATAGAGGAAGTATAGCAGAAAGTGTTCAGCCTCTTCCAGCCATATATTTTCTCTCTGGCCAGAATGCAAAACTAGCATGTACCAGTCTCTGCCTTTTCCATCATCAGAAAGCAAAGCAATAGTACCCATAATAATGAAATCATTGGTTTACTAGTCAAGTGTGGTTCATTACTAGAATACAGTTACTAGTGGTACAATTACTAAACAGCTACCCAGAGATGCAAATCTGCAAGAGACAATGAGAGATATCCAACACTGAAACTTAACTGGATATGACCCAAATTTAATAATACAGCATTGCAGCACAGTGTTATTAGAAATGGACAAAAGCCCATATTTTATATAACTTCATTATGTCCATAGTACTAGCTACATTACAAGTGTTATTGCAATCCTGCTAATGTTTTAATCTGCTTACAGTGGTCTCCAAGATAAATTATAATTTTTTCCCATTCTTTGTTGAAAAATATGCAGTAGAAAAGCTTAATAATAGGACCCGCGTAGGGTGAGGTGGGAAGTCCAGAAATTCGGAGGAATCTTTAAATGTGGATGTATATGATTATATGTTATAATTTTATACTTGTAAAATCAATTTTTTAAAAATGGGTGGGGTGCGGTGGACAAAAGACTGACCCAAACTTACACAGGGTTCAGTTTTATCCTGAAAAAATCATTTTCTGAAATGGTTTACTCATTCTTCAAACTTACTTAACTTCTTTGGTTTCTGAAATGGGACTTCTGTTCAAAAATGGTAATGGAGTTCCCTTTACGGCAGTATTTTCCATATTACCTGCTGGGTGCACAGGGCAGTGAATGTCCTGTATTGTTATTTAAAATTTTAAAGGAAAGAAACATTGTTCCTGGAACAAAATGGGGGGCATGAAAAATCTGGGTAGAAAGGAGCATGTTTTCATTCTGTTTGGTTAATACTTTGGAGTGAATTGCAGAAGTTGGACTGGATTCAACCCCGCCTTGGACATTATCTGATTGATAGCTGCACCAGGACTCCCTGGATACTGTTGAAGACATCTAGGTGTACCCATGAGATGTACCTTGAGCTCACATGGCTGGAAGCCTCTGGCACACTAGGGAGGATCAATATTGCTGACCCGAAAGCAGAGGTGAGCAGAAGATAGGGCTGCTAGATCCCCAAGTTGTAGTTCACAACACACAAACAAATTCACCCAAACTAGGCAGCTGAAACAAAGAAAGCTGAGCAGTGTGGGGAGGACTATGAATATATTTTTGTCTGAACAGTCTGTGAGCTCAGTTCTAGCATGCAATAAAAAATTCCAGAGCTGTGCTCTGCTTCATAGTAATTGTGCATCTGCCCCCCTCATTTCTTAGCCACTACTTTTGTATATAGCTGCAGCTGGTGGATCTGGTGGTACCTTGGGTTCCATACACTTCGGGTTACATATGCTTCAGGTTACAGACTCCGCTAACCCAGAAATATTACCTCGGGTTAAGAACTTTGCTTCAGGATGAGAACAGAAATCGTGCTCCGGCGGCGCGGCAGCATCAGGAGGCCCCATTAGCTAAAGTGGTGCTTCAGGTTAAGAACAGTTTCAGGTTAAGAACAGACCTCCAGAATGAATTAAGTACTTAACGCGAGGTACCACTGTAGACCATACAAGCTTCCCATCTGCCCATCCAAACTTATCAGAGACCTAGGGCTTTTTTCAACCGGTACTCGCCAGAACTCAGTTCTTGCACCTCTCAGGTGCTCGCCATTGCTATTCTAAGAGAATAAGGGAGGCGTTCATGGTGAGTTCCAGAACCTCTTTTTCTAGAAAAATAGCACTGCAGAGACCTCAGAGATTGACAATGCCTCCACATCTTTGCTGGGGGTGTGCATACTACCCATAGTAATTGAACAACAAAAAGTGGTGTTCATGTAATTAAAAAAGAAACCAGATGAGGAAAGTTTTAGAGGTATAATTTATGTTCATAAAGCATAATTTCCTTGAACTGACCTTCTCCTTGGGTTTCAGCTTCATTTCTCCAAATCACTTAACCAAGATTTATTTTTTTAAAACCCACTGGGCACGTTGTTATAACTGATAGACTTGAACACACCCCATGTTCCAGTAACATCGGCCTTAACATGGACCTCAGCTCTGCCTAATTAGCTGCCTGAGAAGCTAAAGTTTAGGAAATAAAGAAGACAAATGAATTCTATTCTTTTCTTAAAGGAAAAAGAAAAACACCCACAATGATTTCTCTACTGATTTGCCCATTTAAATTGTTCAGTTACTGGGGCATTTGAATCTTGCAAAGAGTCTCTCCACCCCATTCCACCTGTATGGGGAAGTGAAGGATCTTTCTTGCCCTCTCAATTGATAGGGAATAGCAAGGGCTGTGCCTTCCTGAAGGTGATTAATTCATCGACAAAGCTACTAGTCTATGTGCCAAGTCATTAATCACTCTCAAGAGCTGTGTCAGCAAGAAACAAGCAAGGTGACTGCTGGAAATGGTCAAAGAAAGAATGAAAAGGAGAAAGAGAAAGAGAAGTTCCATTTCTTCTAGGGATGGAAGGATTTATCTATCTGACTTCTCTCAGTTTCTCATTTTTCCAGTCGTAAATTAAGTTCTCCACACTGCAGCAATTTGTGATTTCAAAAAATCCTCATGAAAATGCATTAGCATTTTCGTGCGAATTGACCCATATAAACACATGTTTATACAGAGTTTTGACTAATGTGCACATTTTTGTGAGTGATTTCCCCTACTCTAAGGCATTTTTGTATGTTATTTTCACTGATATCTTCATTTTTATGCACACTTTCCCCTAATATATGCCTTATTGCAAACAAAAAACAGAAGTTTGGTTGGATTGCAAAATCCAGATTAAGTACAATTTCTGAAAGGATAGCTGCATTTCGGTTTGCATCCTGCTTCGGAAATCAAAGAGAATTTGATCCATTCGGTTTTGGGTGGAGAATTTCTCCCCCATCGCATTTCGCATTCTAAGGCTGCTGAAAAACAAGCTGATAAATACATATTATTTTGACATGATAGTTCCTGGAACTTAGTGATGTATTCAGGATACTGATCATCGTTAAGTAACTTTTTCTGTGAAAAGGGGGAAAAGCAAAGGAATCTTGTTATATAGTTTAGTCTTTGATGTTAACACTGGTTTGGGGCTATTTGTATTTCCATTTAAAATTTTAAAAACCAAGTGGTTTTTGTATTTTTAAGGGATGGGGATGATATCCCAAGTGTTCCTTCTGCAGCAAGGTGCGCAGCATTATCCCCACCACCTGTGATATTTCAGGGGTTTCCCTGAATAATAAAAGTACCTTTTTGACTCCAGTTATTCCCTCCCCACCACCTACCCCCACCTTTGTCCTTGCTAATCCCACCGAAGCCTCAGGACTGAGAAACGTTCTTCATTTCAACACTTGATTCAAAAGGGATGTGACAGCACATGCTGTAAAATGCCAAGTGTCAAACCTTATGGAGTTCTGTAAATCATATTTCACATGTCCATAAAGAAAAGCAGAAATGTTGAAGGTTCCCGGGTGCTTTTCTACTCCGGCTGCTTCCCTGTGAACTCAGCGAGAACTCTGTCAGGAGGCTGAAATTGTTGATTGTGAACCCAATGTGATCCATGGTTTTGTACAGAAGCAGCGGTTGATTCCTCTACCCAAGGAAAAGCAGGTGGGAATTATTCTGATTTTAAATCCTGTTTCAAGGAGTTTTATGGATGACTCAGCCAGAGGGTAGCACCAGGAAACTTGCATCTGCTTCCAGCTCAACCAGCCCAAGAGTAGGAGAAGGCCTTGAAAGAACCCTCCTGGTTCCAGCTTCAGCTTCAGGGAATCCCTCAGAGAGATCTTTTGAGGAACCTATCTCAGTGAACTTGAAAGGGGACTCATCAGCTTTGCGGTGCTCACTAAACCTATGCTGGAGTTGTTTTCATGCTGTTGTAAGGGTTAAACATGCATGCCATGTCTAATTTAACTGTAGTAAATGCCATTCCGACCCCCAATAAAACCTTAATGAAGCATGAGGATTGTGTAAGGCCCCCATTTCAGTTCAGGGCTTGGTTTGGGCCCAGATTAGGCCTGAATCAGTCCAGATTGGATTGGGGTCCAGTCAGGACTGCTGAATCACTCTCTGACCCAAATCAGGGGTGCCTTGCACAGCACTGATGTCTTTGCCTGGACTTTATTTGAAAAACAAGAAGCCAGGGAGCCTGACTTCCAAGCATTTGAGATGTTGGTATCCTACCTCTGATCTGCATAAAAATCCACACTGGTTTATGTAAAAAGAAAAAAAGTGATGCTTTTAAAAAACAAACAAGGAACAGATAAACAGCAGGTAATCACTTCACCCCCCTTCTCATGCTTACAGGAAAGAATAACTGAGGATGTCATAGTATTTATTTATTTTTAGGATGCATGAGCAGCCAGGAGGGCTGCAGTGTGCAGATGATTTGAAGAATGACACACCCTTTGGCCACCTTGAAAGTAAGGTAAGTGGGGAGAAACCCCTGCACATTCCCATGGGAATTCTGCAGAAATTTCCTTTCCCATTTCATAACTTTTCGAATGCCATTTCTTTTCTCATAACTTGATGCAGAACGGTTGAAAATGTAGCGGAAATTTTCATTCTTGGAAGCAGGGTAGGCCCCAGCACCATCCAGACATGGTCTAGGGAATTTTGGGGTGCCATGGCTATTGCCTGCCTATCCTGGGCTGGGGGAGACTTTTTCAGGAGTGATGGGTGGCTACTTGTGTGATTTGACCATCATTGGAATTGCCCTGAAATGCTCATTGGCCCTGACTCGGACATAGCATCACCCTGGATGACACTAACTACCAGCTATGGTGCCTAGGCTCTACCGCCATAGTTAGAGGTAGTAATGCTTTTGAATACCAGTTGCTGGAAACCACAGAAGGGGAGAATGCTCTTGTGCTCAGGTCCTGCTTCTGGGTTTCCCACAAGCATGGTTGTCATTGTGGTTGGTCATTATGAGAACAGGGTGCTGGAACTGGATGGACCTTTAGCTTGATCCAGCAGGCTGTTCTTGTGTTTTTGTGTTGCTATGAAGGGGCCGATACTGGGTGAATTCTAATTTCCAGTCACTGCAGGTAGCAGGTAGAACCCAGAATTCCTCTGAGCACCACCAGGCCCAAGTGCCCCATTACTGCCACAGATTTTGGACCACAGACCATCTAACTGCTACCCCACCACACGCTCTGTCTATTCCTACTGCTGCTGCCCACCACCCACTAGGCCTAACAGGTCCCGGCAATTGGAAGAATAAAAACAAAAACAAAGTTGTATGTGGTCAGGATTACAAGCAAAATTAATTTCAGTGACAAATGAGCACAGATTACTGATCAAGGAAATCCAGAAAGCAAGCAAGCAAGCTGTGAAATAATGGAAGTAAACAAGCTGTGAAATAATGAAATGGGATTAGGGTTTTAGTAGAACAAGACAGAAGGAGAAGTGTGGCTTTATGTTGAACAAAATACCTCAAGACATAGCACCAGGCTGAATGTAATAGGCAGAAACAGATAGTTATTTATATTTTACACATTCTTGGGGTGAAACCAGACAAGACACCTTTAAAATAGATTGCAGATGTAGGGACTCAATATGGATAGGGGTCCTGGCATTTTGTGGGGGGTAACCCTTTCTCCCTGGGTCAGCCCTCTGTGAATGGCATCTCACCACAGCCATCAGCTCTTTTATAAACATGTGTCCTCTTCACCCTGGTTCCACCACAGTGAACCACGGTGGGCTAGAGGTGCAGAGCAACCATCTCAATAGTACTGGAATGGCATGGGGGAAGTGCAGGGTGGTGCCAAACTACCCTCTGTGAACCACCACTGCTAACCTCACACCACCTTATCCCACCCCATCCCGGTAAGTGGAAGTAACACTATGGTTGGCAACCCTGAGCCCCTGCCCCGCTGCCTTTGCCCATTCCTGCCCTTTTTCGTTGTAAGGTGTACCTGTAAAATATTTTGCTTTGTTTACATGCAGAACTTGAACATTGATTTATCTGGAACTGCAGAACATGCCAGAGACACGCTTCTAAGTGCAAGCAGTGTTACACTGTGGAATTCATGCCCGCAATAAGCAGTGATGGCCGCTAACTTGGGTGGCTGTGAAAGAGGATTAGACAAGTTCATGGAGGGTAAAGCTATCAACAGTCTGACGGCTGTGTTCTACCTCCACTGTGCCTCTGACTACCAGTTGCAGGGAACTACAGGAGGTTTTCCCAGTAGTGATGTATGGAAGTGAGAGCTGGACCATAAAGAAGGCTGATCGCTGAAGAATCAATGCTTTTGAATTATGGTGCTGGAGGAGATGCTTGAGAGTCCCATGAACTGCAAGAAGATCAAACCTATCCATTCTTAAGGAAATCAGCCCTGAGTGCTCACTGGAAGGACAGATCGTGAAGCTGAGGCTCCAGTACTTTGGCCACCTCATGAGAAGAGAAGACTCCCTGGAAAAGACCCTGATGTTGGGAAAGACTGAGGGCACAAGGAGAAGGGGACGACAGAGGACAAGATGGTTGGATAGTGTTCTTGAAGCTGCCAGCATGAGTTTGACCAAACTGCGGGAGGCAGTGGAAGACAGGAGTGCCTGGCGTGCTCTGGTCCATGGGGTCATGAAGAGTCGGACACGACTAAACGACTAAACAACAACAACAGGAGGGAAGATTTCTCTTGTGCCCAGGTCCTACTTTTGGGCTTTTCATGGGCATCTGGTTGGCCATTGTGAGAACAGGATGCTAGGCTAGATGGACCACTGACCTGATTCAGCAGGCTCTTCTTATCCTCTTATGTACATGTACACTTTTCAAGGACGTAGGAATGACTGCAAGCCTCTGGCGAGTGAACGCTGGGGTAAGACACAACATAGCTTTCATGTTGTGGCAGAAGTCCCCAATGCCTAGGACCTTGATAGCAGCACAACGTCGCAAGGGTAGCTAGACAACTGCCACCAGACACCAGGGAATCATGGAACACTTCATCAATGCTATTGTGGAAGAGAGAAGTGACATTAGAAAAGTGGCCTCACATAGTCAGTAATCACATTACAAAGGGACGTTAACATGTTCTCAGGCTCCATATCATTCGCAACAACAGCTTGCTCCTTTTCAACAATTTCAAACCTCCGATAATGCACTTTTCTCACTCTGTCAGCCAAGAAAGAAAGAAAGAAAGAAAGAAAGAAAGAAAGAAAGAAAGAAAGAAACCCCCTACTTGGAGCAATTGGGGTTAATCCGACTCAAAGCCTAAATCCATGTTAACAGTTAATCCAGTTAGTATGGTTTTCATTTGGGGCTTTGGTAAATCCTTTAACCTTTTGCTGTAAACTAGGAGCAGCTTAAGAGCTCAGTGTTTGTGGGAAAGCCTGTCAATAGCCCTACTAAGAAGGTCTTTAGGAGGATTTAAAAAAACAAGCACGTGAGTCACATGACGTGACACTTTCCCTTTCCGTAATGAATCGATGGGGATCAGCCCACAGCACAAAGGAGGAATGATTCACTACTGGTTCAAGTTTGGAGTAATGTGGATTCATTTGCTATATAATATCCCCTCTTGCCCCCAATCCCTCCACCCTCTAACTTTAACTTTATTTAGAAGGAACAATTTACAATTTTGGAAAAAGCATCTAAAACAGATCCCAGATGATGGTTAGAAATTGAGCTTGATGGAATTAGATTTAACAAAGGCAAACTCACGACTGATTGAAATAATAAGAGTTCCCTGCTGAAATGGATTAAGCTTACATTGTGAAAGTACCAGACTGCATTGCAATTGGTAGGGAGGACAGAAGAAAGGGAAGATTGCCCCTTGCTGCCCCTTCTGCTTTTTACTTGCAATCCCATCCCAACCAGGCATTTTTCTCCTGGTGGATTGGTGACATCAGATGTAAACACTGTTGGAAAACAATTATCAGGAGAGAGTTTGGTATCGGAGGGCACTGTTTTCTGTTATCAGAGCATCTGTCCAGGGTTTCCTGCAGGATTTTTTCCTGGTGCTACCTGGAGATGCTGGGGATTAAACCTGGGAGATCCTTTGTATACAAAACTACCATTCTTCCTTATATTCTTCACTCTTCCCACTGATTCTTTGCTTAAATCAGCCCCCTGATACCCCAGCCCCATCCATATAAATTCAGCAGCAACTGTATTTTACACACTAGTTGTCACACCCAGTTAGCCTCTCATGCACTAATATACAGATGTACTCATGTATTACTTCCATATTGTCCCAAAGCTGCTCAACAGAGGGAGTTTAACGACTCCCTTTTGCATAGGGTCTTGTGAGTTGTGTGGCTGAAACCACAATCCTATGCACACTTAGTCAATGAGTTAGTATGGCTGCTTGTTTAGGCTACAACTTATCTATTTGTGGATCTCCATGTATGTATTTTCCTTGGAGTGCTGCCTACTGGACCCATCAGACTCATTACCTCCTAGAAAGCTGGAACCATGCCCACTAGACTGCTGAAATTCTGACCTTTGCTTGATGTTCTGAAATATTATCCTTTATTGACCAGTGGGAATGCTTGCGGTGGGGTCTGCTGAGCCACCCCTCTGTTACCAGGCAGGGTCTCTAAAGATGGCCTGGGGCAGTGATTGGTTCACTGGGTTGCTGGGGTAAAAGTTATGTTGCAATTTTGGTGGGAGGGGTAAAATGTTTAAATACTCTGCATGCAGCCTGGAGCTTTCTCTTTGCTGTGTGCAACGGATCACCTGGACCGTCTGGAGGACAGTGGAGCGATCTTCTCATTGTCTCATTGTCTGGTTACATTTCTTTATTTTCCCCTTCTTTTTAATCTTCTCTAGTCCCTTAATTAATTTAACTTTTCATACCACAGGTGTTCTATTGGGGGCTGGGTGTTGAGTCACTTTGGACTCAACATTGGCAAACAAAAAGCACTTTATATGCATTGTATGTGCATTATAACACTGTGACACCAGATGGTGCTATGGAGTTCTGTTTTTGCCAACCTGATTTCTTATACTGTACAAAGTCTACAAAGCATTTAACTGAAACGCTTCTTTGATGTGTCTAGATCCAGCCTTTTGTGTATGCTATTGCACCAGAGTGTCCATCCAGATGGCAATAATGCGACAACATTGGGGAAGCATCTCAGAACAACTAATAAAACAGAATGATGTGTAGACACCCCAGTATATATCCACTGCTAATGTACTATTAATACATCAGTGACACGTTGCAGAATACAACTGCAAAAACAGCTTGGAGGGTCTCAGAAATGGGTTAATCCAGCCTGTTTCTATTTGTGCTGATTTCACATCACTGAAGTCAATGTGCAAATATTTCAGCTCAGCTGTGTTATGGGGCTCAGTTTATCTAGCCAGAATGTGAGTGTGGTCTGGAAGAGCATTTCTTTAAGCCCAGTTGCTAAGCAAAACATCAGTGGCACTCATATGGCCTGAAATCTTTTACTGTAAACGAGACCAGTGTAGAAGCAATCATGCTGCCCTGAGATATGGGGTGGGAAAAGGCATGTCTACTCCTTGTAGGTTTAAAACAGCACATCTCATAAGTCGGAATCATCAGAGGCTCTCCACCCCTGTTAAGTGCAGGGGCAATCAGTGAAAATATTTAATGGGGTTTATTTTCAACTTAACATAATGCCCCAAACACAGGCACACACTATCTCATTCACTTTCAGAGATGAAAGGTCATTTGGTTATGCTTCTCTCTCAATCTCCCTCTCTTTCTTTCCTTCAGTCAAGAAGGAACATCACATTTCCTTTGATGTGCACTGTGTTCAGCAAGTGAAAAAATGAAAAGTCCCATGGAATATTAAGTCAGTTTTACCATCAGCCAAAAGCAACACTAGAAACGGAGGGTAGCAGAAGAAAGGCAGATCACAAGCTGCTCTGCTTGTTGTTTTCAGTACAGAACAATGACACACAGATGCCAGGCTTTGAAGAAGAAAAACACCCCCATTCCATTACTGCTTGAGCATAACAGTGTCTGAAGAAAAAAGAACAGAGTATTAAAGAAAGGACATAAGGAGGTTCATATAAAAGGGATTGAGTCCACATTCAAGAATCAAAGCACTGTGTTGTCTGTTGAATGTTGACTATTAAATTTGAGGATACAGTGCCATCAACAATGAGGGTCCCTAGAAATGAGGGCATTGACGACAAGGCTTAACATATGAAAATATACTATATTATGATCAAAAGATGTATGTATGAAAGAATAAATAATACAAATAGGGAAATAGGTATAACAGATAATGGAAAACGCAACATTGGTTGCAATTCCGTTTTGACTAATTAGTCTTTTCCAAGTAATCTGGAGTCCTTGGGAAGAGTTTTAACAGAAAACTTCTTTGTGGACTTTAACCAATTTATTCAGATGCATCACTGCCTGTTACGCTGTTTCGGCCCTGGAATTCATTAACAAGAATGTAGCTGCTCTGGCTAAAGATCTTTTATCATTCAGGGATGCATTTGAAGAATTTGGTTACATCCCATGAAGGAGTTTGTTAAACATCTTCCCAAGGGCTCTATGTTACTTGGATCTGAAGAGGGACTAATTAGTCAAAATGGGCTTGCAACCAATGTTCCATTTACCATTATATGTTATACTCTTTTCTCCCTTGTTTATTATTTCATGCATATATCTTTTGAGCATTTTGCACTATATTTTTGTTTTTTAATTATTACATTTGGTCCGTTAACCATAAGATGAGATGAAAATAACATAGGATAATCCACTCAGTCAAACCTAGTCCAGACCATTTCCCTACCCAAACCAAGGCTTAGCAATAATTTCCAACCCTTACAGAGATATTTCTCCTGATGGTGTTTAAATCCAATAAAACCCTCTTGCTTCTGATTGTGACTCCTTCTCCTTCTTCCAGCTGTAAGTGCATCTCTAACTCTTGCACACATGTACAAACACACACACACACCAAGAACTTTAATACATGAGGCTTGTGGGGTGGAAAACAGCATGCATTAGACTTTTTACAGCACAGAAATGAAACCAAAAGCACAGTGCCTGAGTTGACTCACCCAGTGTGGGCAAACCAGCCGTGCTCCCCTAAATGTATGTTGTATGCATCCTTGGCTGGAGAGCTGCATTAAAAATTTGGAGAAGTGTGAATTTTGAAGGATATCTGTGTTTTGATTCGCTTATTGTTTCAGAAAGTGCAAATTAGGTCAGGTCACCTTTAAATGGGAGCTGAATCAAATTGCTGTCCCATCCCTACCTGGAGGGGGAGTCCTGTGAGGCACGTGGCATCAACACCAAGGAGACCAATGTACAATTTCTGCCTCTGCATCTCTGCTTAGTGACGAGTCTGATGGCAAGATGAAGCCTCCTTTCATCTGCTCAGCAACTGGTCTTGTGACTCATTCCTGACTGTATATATATCAAGGCTTTAGACTGGTAAATGTGTAAGATATCAGCATAGGCAAGATGGTGGTGCATCACATTCTTAGTCCACACGCGGGCATTTATTTAACGTATTTTTCGCTCTCTAAGACGCACCAGACCACAAGACGCACCTAGTTTTTGGAGGAGGGAAACAAGAAAAAATATATTCTGAATCTCAGAAGCCAGAACAGCAAAATGGATCGCTGCGCAGTGAAAGCAGCTATCCCTCTTGCTGTTCTGGCTTCTGGGATAGCTGCGCAGCCTGCATTCGCTCCATAAGATGCACACACATTTCCCCTTGCTTTTTAGAAGGGAAAAAGTGAGTCTTATAGAGCAAAAAATACGGTATTTTTTGGCCGATCCAATACAGTGTGCCCTTCCAATACAGTGTGCCCTCCACGCTGAACAAATAGCATATACTGAACTGCAGCCGATTGCTGCCTTGTAGCTAGCAGTGCCAAAAGCCACCACTCGAGGGCGCAAGCACCATAAGCAATTCAATGGTGTGCGTTTGGGGGGGGGGGGCAATCCTCTGAGCTCCCTCTAGTAGTTTACAAAGCAGTTTGTGAGGAATCAGTCACACTGGAAGTTGAATCGCATGCTATCCTCCACCCTGTTTGCTTTAATATGTCACTGGCTTTATTTTTCTGCAGGCATCAGCTCATGCTGGAGAATTCCCAAAGCAGTGTTCCCTCTTTAGTCAGCATTGCCCTGGAGGTTACCCTTCAGCCATCTGTCCAACACACCATCTGACTAGACCTTCTGTTAACCCTGCCTCCTGAGAAGCTAGATTAACGCTGCCAGGCTCCCTCCATTTTCTGGAAACAGGGGGTGGGAGGGGGGAGACTTGTTTGCTTAGATGCAACTCAGCAAAGATCCGAGAGATACTCTGCAAGAAGCAGGCAGAGTGAGCTCAGATGCATGTTTGCTCCTGGAGCTCCCAGTGCCAAACATTTGCTCTCGACATAGGACTCGCTTTCGAAGTCAGGCAAATGTGTCACTCCCATAGATTAAAGCAGGCTCCATTTTGATTTGCATCATGCCACTCTTGCAAGGGGTTCTTCCCTCATTTACACATAGCAGGGCCAAACTGCAATACGAGTGATACCATATTGTGAAGGTGAGGACCTTACTTTGAGCCAGAGTACCGCATTCCCTTCTGGGCAATCCTCTAAGGGCCGCATGCCCGTGGTGGGCCGGTTCAGAGACAAAAGCAGATGAAGCCATGTTTCTGGATATTATCTTGATATACAGTAAGGAAGGAAAGTATTTGATCCCCTGTTAAATACTTGCCCATTTGCTCCCTGTTTGCTCCCCGTTTGCTCCCTGACGAAAAAATGACCAGTCCATAATTCTAATGGTAGGTTTATTGTAGCTGTGAGAGACCGAATAACAACAGGAAAAACCCCCAGAAACCCAGAAGACAAAAGTCAGAGATTGATGTGCATTATATTGAGTGAAATAAGTATTTGATCCCATATCAACCAGCCAGACGTTAGGCTACCTGGTATTTTCACTGTATGTAAGGAGCTGAGATTAGAAGCACCTGCTGTAAAGGAGAGGTCTTACCTGTAATCCCAGCTCGTTACAGTACCAGTACAAAAGACAACTGTTGACAGAAGCAATCAATCCAGCAGATTCCAAAGTAGACACCACGACCAAGACCAAAGAGCTGTCCAAGGATGTCAGGGACAAGATTGTAGACCTGCACAAGGCTGGACTGGGCTTCAAGACTATTGCCAAGCAGCTTGGTACAATAATTCACAAATGGAAGAAACACAAAATAATTGTAAATCTCCCTCAGTCTGGGGCTCCATGCAAGATCTCATCTCGTGGAGTTGAAATGATCATGAGAACAGTGATGATGGGAGTAGGATTAAGCCCGTTATCCTCGCCTCTGACCTCCATGTCTTCTGTACCTACAATTTCTACTATTTTTGTGACCGACTAGCCTGTTTGGCTTCAAATGATTGTGTAGGGGTTGTGTATTGACTGACTGACTGACTGACTGACTGACTGACTGACTGACTTTACATTACATTAATATCCCATTTTTCATCCAATGACAACAACAATTCTGAAAGGCGGGGAGGGCTAAGAGACAGCCCAAGGGGACCAAGGCTGGAGCTAGACACATCAAAGAAGCATTTCAGTTAAATGTGTTGTAAATTTAAACAGAGAAATCTAGTAGGTGGATTTCTGCGCCACCTGGTGGCACAGTGTTATATCACATATGCAACGCATATAAATCACTTTTTCTTTGCCAGTCTATCTGAGTTTCAGGGCAGAGTATGAATTTGAACCCTGGTCTTCCAGGACCTAGTCTAACCACTACTCTCTAATCACTACATCACATTGTATGCTATGCAATCAGCTAGCAAAACAAGGCAGAGGATATGGAAATATGGAGGACCCTAAGGAATGTGAGGATCTGGTCCACAGTGGGGAAACTTCCTTTTTCCTGGTTTGTTTGGAAAGGCATAGATAGAGTCAGGGCCATCTTAAGCATATTCAGCACCATGGTGCAAAGATCCCTCCGGGATCCCTGTTTCCCAGAGTTTTTAAGGGAGGACGGCACTGCCAGCAGGGCTGGAGGAGGCAGGCAGCAGCTGGAGGACAGCTCCTCCAGCGGGGAAGAGGCAGAGGCTGGAGGCAGCAGCTCCCAGCTCAGCTGGCTGCTTCATGCTGTGGTGGCCACGGCAGGCGGAGGCTCCAGGCACGGCACTGCTTAAGCACAGCATGGCGGAGGTGGGCAAGGGTGGCAAGCTGATGCCGGGAGGCGCTGCATCCAGCCTCCGCCTCTTCCCTGGCGCCCTCCAGAACTTGGCATCCTGGCGCCTTGTGCCACTAGCCTCTATGGGTAAGACACCCCTGGATAGAGTCTATGTTAATTGTATGGAAATCTGTCTGTCTCTCTCAAAACACTAGAGCTTATGGTGCCTTGCTAAAGTTGACCAGGAGTTCATGCAGGAGAAAAAACAAACGAAAGGATGTTTGGACCTCATTGTCACAGGATGTGGTGGTGGTCACTAGCATAGTCCTGTAATCCAGTATGTGTTTAATACAGGAGGAATGATCACTGGGAGGAGTTCAGAGAGAAGAAGCTCTATGGTGCATCTTCATGTGCACAAATGGACGTCTTCATCTGCCCCAGCTATAACAAAACATGTCTCTCCCATATCATTCTCTACACACACTGCAGGCGCTGTAACCTTCCAACAGGTTGAATCCACCCCCAAAGGCACACTCCTCCATTGTCTCCTGAATCAGATAGATGCCAACCAAATCCCCACTTACTTCCAACTAAGCAAAACAGATTGTACACAGAGGAGAAACAGCCAAACTTAACCAACAGCAGCAGCCCAAATAGAACCTCCATCTTTAGGAGCAATATTCCTCTGCTTAGCAAATGTTGTGGAGAAGCAACAGAGAATGGCCTTCTCTTAGTCGTCATAGCATACCATTTCTTTGGCACAGGCACATCCCCCAATGAAGAGAATGAGTACAGTATATGTTTTCTTTTCCTGCTTTCTAACAATGACAGGCGATTGAACAGGATGCTTTGTGACGCTTCTATTTCAGCTGCTTTCTCAAAAGGCTTTGGAGTTTAGAAGAACAGCAGCTTGACCTGAAAATGCATAATCACGGTGGTTTTGACCCTGCAAGCAACTGAGAGCGAAATCTGTAGGCGATATCATGGGCTCCCTCCAGAAGGCTCGGAATCATCTACTCATCTTCTAAAAATATGCAGAGAAATCTTGAACGTTCATTAATTCATCAGTATTCTGATGGAGGATTTCCTCGATGCTAAGGGCTAATGCAGAATCAGTGTTGCCACTTAAAAGGGTTCCCCTGGGATGCAATGAAGAGGCAGATGGAGGGTTGTGGAGTTTTCTTTCTGCCTAGACAGAGGGAGCCCTCTCCTCCAGGAACCTTCCTCTGAAACACATCAGACACCAGAAGAGGGAGATGTCTGAAGTCTCTCTTTATTGTTAGTCTTTGCACATCCTGTTCTGGTTACATGTTTATCTTCGGCAGTAAATCAGTGGCATACCTTCTGGCTGCCTGTAATCTGCCTTGTTCCCCTGAGTTCTGGGGAATGGAACCTCATTTTCTGGGCACCAACGCAGAATTTAGCAGAGGTTGTGCTGACACTGGCTGTGCCTGGCTGTCCTGAAGCCATAAAAACCTCCTGCTGCAGAGTATAGGATGAGAAAAAAGAACATCAACAGTGGATCAAATTTGGATGCTTTGGTTTGTTTTCATGCTCTCTTTCTCACTACCTCTTTTCTCCCCCCCCCCCTTTTTTTGAAATGGAGTAGATTTAGGCTGCAATTCTAAACTCTCCTGGGAGTAAGGCCCTTGAATTCAAGAGGGCCAACTTCTGAGTGGGTTCATAGTGCCTGGGAAACAAGTCTTGCTATGGAAAAACCACCCAATCTGTTTATGCTTCTTTATTATTTGTACTTTTTTGTCCGTGCTTTGCTGAATGGTCCCAGAGCAGCTTACATACATTTTTAAAAAAAATCAGTAGGAACAGGTGCAAATTAGCATTAAAACAATAAAATAAGCAATTCCTCACTTTGACTTAATGATTATCTTAGATACTTATAAAATAATTGTTAACCATTAACAAAGTTGACAGAACAGCAGGACGAAACGGCAGCGCAGAACTAGCCCAATATTAGGTGCAACAAGAAGACGAGACAATTCTGAATTCACAATAAAATCTCTGGGCATGTCTAGATGATCTGTAGATCATTTGCCTCCACAGAGATTAGACAATGCTGGCTATTCAATGAGAATTCACTCTGTTTTGCTTGTGAGGAGATTAAATGACATTTCAGCAAAGCAAGGGTCATCCCACATGTCCCAATGCATTTCCCTATTACCGGTACTTTCCTGATCACAAAAAGTCTGACCTTTGGGGGAAGTGGGTTTGTTGCACAAAACCTCCCTATCAACTATATTTGCATGACCTGCATTTGTCAGTAAGGTGATTGTATCCCAGCTGAAACTAGTGACAGACTGAACGTGCCTTCTTTAAGATATCATCCCTAGCAGGATTCTAAGAATCAGTTGGGCAGGTATCAGTCAAGATTTCTATAAATACAGCATAGTCTTGCAACAGGACAGTCACCTGGAAAAGATCATACCACTGAAAACCTATTTACTCTGTGCTTCTAGCAAGCACACAAAATGGGCTAATCCTTCTCGCAAGAACTGCAAAAAGAAGAAGCCAAAGAAATCTATATTATGCCCTAAGGAAACTCAAATGCCTGCTTGTGGGGGAAAAGCTCTCATTATCCCTGGGGTCAAAATTGATTGGGAGAGATAAGTTGTAAGGCACTTCCTCGGATAAAGATCCAACTTCATGGTGCCTGTGGTCATTTGAAAAATGCCTATCTGGTAGCACAAATCACCACCAGGAAACTCTTGACAATTTCCAGGCATGTACTGGGTCAAATATGATGTCTTTTTCACCTTTGTGTGGACATAGGCATAACTAAGACCATTTCGGGCTGCGTTTCAGATAGGTGTTTTGGATCAGATGCAAGAGGTCCTTGGTTTTCGACAAAGGCAAATGGACTGTAGCTCACTTCATGCTTAGGATAGCTAAACTGGTTGGAGCAACATGCTGATAATGCCAAGGTTGCAGGTTCAATCCCTGCATATTCCTTCATTGTAGGGAGTTGAACTAGATCAGTGGTTCCCAACCTTTTTTTGGCCATGCCCCATCTAAGCACCTCTAAAATCCTGATGTCCCCCCCCCCATGACATATAATTCTTATTACTCAAAAAGGGAACTCCTATTCACATGGAGAAAGCCTAAAAGGCCTTTAACTTGGTCTAACTCATTCTTGAATGGCCCCTCTTAAAAATCAAATTGCCCCCCTGTGGGGCATGTGCCCCATGTTGGGAACCAGGGCACTAGATGATTCTCAGTGCCCCTTCCAACTCTATGATTCAGTCCTGTCCTGTCCTATCCTATCCTATCCTATCCTATCCTATCCTATCCTATGAAGCTGCTTTACCATTGGTCCATTTAGTTCAATACAGTGGTACCTCGGGTTACAGACACTTCAGGTTACAGACTCCGCTAACCCAGAAATAGTACCTCGGGTTAAGAACTTTGCTTCAGGATGAGAACAGAAATCGTGTTGCAGTGTGGTGGCAGTGGGAGGCCCCATTAACTAAAGTGGTACCCCAGGTTAAGAACAGTTTCAGGTTAAGTACGGACCTCCAGAACGAATTAAGTTCTTAACCCAAGGTACCACTGTATTGTCTTACAATGACTGGCAGCAGCTCTCCGTGGTTTTAGGGAGTCTCTCCCAACTCTACCCGGCGATGCCAGAGATTAAACCTTTACCTTTGAGCTACCCCCTTGTAAAAGTTGAACTTCTTGGCATCTCCAGGTATGGTTTGAACTGGCTCCTACCTGAATGGGTCTGACTCAGTAAAGCAGCTTCCCAGCATCCTGTGTTCTTATGTATCTGTAAAAAAAGCCTTGTATTTTGTATGTTTGTTTTTGTTAAAAAAAGATCCCTCAGACCACCTCATAACAATATAAGCCTTCAAGGCTAACCACATTCCAATTTGTACCGCAGTCCAGGATGTACAGGACAGGACAGCTTGCTTCGGAATGCAGCCTGGCTGAATTCCTCCAGCAGCCCTAGCATCGACTGCACTGGTCGCGCTGGCCAGACACTCACTAACCCGCTGCCACAATTGTGGCAGCACCATCTGCAGAACGTTGCAGTCTCCTTGCTCCCTGCCAGATGGGCTGATGAGCCAGCCAGCCACAGCAGCAAACGTTTCAGAGAAGCACACGGCAGCGGCAGAAATCAGCCCTACGCCGCCGGTCCGTGTAAGAAAGCAAACGAGCAACGGCGGAAAGGAAGCCATAAAATGCTTGCCTCCCCACATTCCAGGGGGTGCCCCAGAAAACAGTCCGTGCAGCACGGCAAGGCCTGGAAAGCAAAGGAAACTAGGAAGAGGAGGAAGCAGCCAAGCAGCCCCTTTCGATAGGGAGGGCCACCTGATGCAATGTTTAATTTGGAAAGGGTAATGTGCCCCTCAGTCTTTCTTCTGTACTCATTATACAAGAGAGCTCCAAAATGGGGCGGCATCTCGGCTTAAAGACACGGTTAACTGCCAGGCTGAGGTAATAATCCCACTGCTGAGTCTGGAATTTAAATGCCTCAAGGGCTTAGAAGGGCTGTCGCAGTCTAAAATTCATTTCCAGAGGTTTCATTTAGTTGCAGTGTGATTGCACCTGAGGGTGACAGTAAATGCAGGGAATGCAGAACTAATCATTTAGCAGGCTTACTTTTGCTGTCTTTCAATGTACCACATCTTTCTTTTTAAAAATGAAACGCTATTTGGAGAGAAGTGCTGAGCACATTCCATTGGCTGGAAGCCCCCGAGTACAAATCATTAATGGGCAATATAGAATAAAAAGGATATGGCAGGAGAAAAACAAGTCGGATCGATATCCCCCCTGACTAGTCATACTTACAAGGCATCTTTATGCACAGGCAGATGTGCACATCTCTAGGACCCTTTCTGTCCTTGATGACCCCCCACATATCAATAAGATATGACAAATTTCCACAATTTGCTTATGGAGAATTCTATATTTACAACTGGCCATTGTTGGCATTCATCTGTCTCGGGAGACAATGGAGGAGTGCGCCTGTGCTGGTGAAGTCAAACCATTGGAGAGTTACAGTGCCTGCTGTGGCTGTAGAGACTGCTATGGGTGACACATGTTTTGTTGCAGCTGGAGCAGATGGAGGTGTCCCACCTCCTGGACCTGAGGACTTGGAACATATCACACGTACGTTTCTTCAGGATTCAGTATCAATTTGTTGAAATGTAACCAACCCATCACTGTCTCCAAGCCCCTGTCTAGCACTTCAGCTCTTTCAAGGATTCACATGAAGCAGAGAGATAGAGTTGGGTGTCCTCCACATATTGGTAACTAGACTCCTGATGACAACTCTAAGTGGCTTCATATAAATGTGAAATAGCATGAGGAACAAGATGGAAACCTACAGGATGCAGCAGGGTAGCTTCCATGGCATGAAACAGTGAATGCCAAGAACTACTTTCCAGCTATTAATGTGGGGTTTCCTTTTCTTGGCAATGAATAACAACATCCTTGCAAACAAACCCAACTCTCAAGGGAGGCCTTGTTTGATTACAGCTCTGCCTGCCTCAAGCACAGCCGGCCATAGTCCTTGTTATGTTGAATTTTATCCAAATGGGACACTTACCTGTTAAGCAAGTCTTCATTCACAAGAGGAGCTTGTTCCTGCATAGAGGAGACCTGGTGAGCTGAGAAATCATTGTCTGGAGATGTGGGTGGGGAAATGGCAGCAGTGGGGCTGTCCTTGGAAAAGCTATTTGCAGGCATTTAAAACCATCAATCCCCTTTTCCTTCATGTAACTGAGAAACACATTTTCTCTCTCTCTCTCTCTCTCTCTCTCTCTCTCTCTGTGTGTGTGTGTGTGTGTGTTTGGGGTTTTTATTTTTATTTTTTTGCATTCATAATTGGGAGAGAACAGATGGAGAAGGCTTTGTTTAATGAAATATGTCCATTCAATTAACCCATGCCAAGGGGGATTTGGTGCTTCAAAAAGAATCAGCATCAGGAACAGAAGGCTCCTACTCCAGACGTCTTAACAATGATAAGAAAGGCTGAGGACATTAGGCATTTGGCAACTGGATTGGGGCCTTGTCCAAATGTGAAACTGTTTACTTTTTGCACTGGGTCAGTGGCATTTGCTGGAGGAAAGGAGAGTGATTGTTTGGTTCTGAATTTCTGTTTGTAAATTGCCTTGAAAAGTATGTGAAAGATAATTCATAAATTCATCACTGTAATTGTTGTTACTGTTGTTATTCTTATTGTTATTGTTAAATTTCTTTACCACTTAATTCCAAAATAAGCTTTAAAGTGGTTTGCAACGTATAAAAACCAGTAACACAAACATTAAAATATAATAGACCAGAATTTATTCACCCAATAGTGCAATCCCATTAACACAACACAGAACTTAAAACAAGAAACTCAGGTCATGAGATGAATATTATTGGTGATAATAATAGCATTGCTGGATCAGACAAAAGGCCTGTTCAGTCCAGCATTCCTGCTCCCCACATTTGTTAACCAGGTACCTATGAGAAGATCTCCGAGTATAGGGCGGTATATAAATTCAGTAAAGAAGAAGAAGAAGAAGAAGAAGAAGAAGAAGAAGAAGAAGAAGAAGAAGAAGAAGAAGAAGAAGAAGAAGACGACCACCAGAACTGGCACACTCATGCTCAGCATTCTCACAAGGCACATGAATAAGCTTGCCTTGGCCTATATTTAACAGTTTGACAAGTTGGGTATGCCAACCCATTGGGACAGCTCCATCGCTTCTGTGCAGTTCTGAACTTCTTGTCCTGATTTTGGACTCCTTAAAACTGGACCACCAAATTTCCTTGCTTGCCATGTAGCCTGAATGTAGCAGCCACTGTGCCTTACTACCTGTTTCTGAGCTATAAATATTCTCTGCTTCAATGAATACCCCTTCCTTCCTCGGGCAAGAGCCTCTGTGATCATAGTCTGGGCAGGAGCTAGGACACCCTCCTGGGAAGCAGCAGTGACCCCACTGGCAAGAAGCCTAGCATTGCAGCTCCACCCCACTAGGCAAGCCACCTTTGAAGCCTACAAGTAGGGCACCACCACCACATCCGGCCTCTGTTGTTTCCCAGTGTCCAGTAGCCATGGTTCATAACGCGTAAGTCACACCCAGATGGAGGTCACAGGAGAGGGAAGACATATCAGCATGAAGAAAGAGGCCCCTTGTTCAGAAAAGTGTTTGGCTGCTGTCATACAATATCTCGAAAACCTGGCACCACAAGTTTCCTTACAGGGAAAGGGGTGACATTCTTTGATGCTAATTTGGATGGAAAGAACAGAAGCGTTTCCCGCGAAACATCTAAGAAGGCTGAGTGGTGGATAACGGAAACGTGACACACATGTGCTGTGACATATAATAAGAACAAAAAGTGTGCCAAGTCAATTAGAGTATGCATAAGGGCACATCAGACACCCACTCTGACATTTCCCAAAAACACTAACAGGCCCCGACAAGCCAGCCCTCTGTGGTGACACCCAATGGAAGCCTACAGCTAGCAAGGGACAGTAAGCTACTCCTAAAAATCCCGTCTTGACACCTCACTGGAAACTTCTCTTCAGACCTGGCTTGTTGACTTCTGCTCACTTGGGATTTGCTTTCTCTAATTTGTAATTGATTTTGACCTTTCCCCCAAGTCACTGGTTATTCCTAATGACAGGAGGACACCAGGCCAAATGGATCCTTCACCTGACACGGATAAGGCATGAAAGAAAGGAGGTCTGGAGAGTTTGTTGTCGGACTTCTCTTAAAAATAGTTCTGCTACCCTCCTTGAAATCATTGCTGTCTCATTTTTACATAGAGCTCTAACAACAAGGCTCCTTATACAGCTAGATGAGTGGTCCATCTAGTTTGATATTGGTGGTGACTTCTGGGGTCTCAGAGGCTTTTCACAACACTGCTAACTGGGTTTCTTAAGAATGGAAATGCTGAGGATATAATTATTATTATTATTATTATTATTATTATTATTATTATTATTATTAATAATAATAATAATAATAATAATAATAATAAATATATTATACCCTGCCCATCCGGCTGGGTTTCCCCAGTCACTCTGGGCAGCTCTCAACAGAACATTAAAAGCACGATAAAACATCAAACATTAAAAACTTCCCTAAACAGGGCTGCCTTCAGATGTCTTCTAAAAGTCAGATAGTTGTTTATTTCCTTGACATCTGATGGGAGAGCATTCCACAGGGCGGGTGCCACTACCAAAAAGGCCCTCTGCCTAGTTCCCTGTAACCTCACTTCTCACAGTGAGGGAACCGCCATAAGACCCTCGGAGCTGGACCTCAGTGTCCAGGCAGAATGACTGGGAGTGGGGGGTGGGGAGAGACGCTCCTTTAGGTATACAGTACTGGATTAAGGCCATTTAGGGCTTTAAAGGTCAGCACCAACACTTTGAATTGTGCTTGGAAACGTATTGGGAGCCAATGTCGGTCTTTCAGGACTAGTGTTATATGGTCTCGGCAGCCACTCCCAGTCACCAGTCTAGCTGCCAGTCAAACCCAAGTGGAGGTGCTTAGCATTCAAAATACATGCTTTGTCATTGAGCTCTATATGATTCCAATCCCTATTATTAGGCGTTATTACTAGGGATGGCTGAACTTGTCCATTTTTATTTGTGATTCGTCTGAAATTCTCATTTTTCCAATCTTCAGTTTCTGGACTTTGAAAAGCTCAGAGTTTCCTCATCTAGTTGTATGATGGAGAAAAAGGTAATCATTCTCATCACCTCATGATGGGGGGGGGCAGTGGGGGAGCTCAGAGGCTTCATGGGTGCCAGGGGAAGATCTCAAGGTGACAACAGAGGCCACATTGATGACCCTTGGCTTAGTGCATGAATGTAAGAAATAGGCGCAGCGATTTGCTCAAGGGCACTCAGTCAGAAGTCATGACTGCTAGACCATTTTCTCCCTTGGCACCTTGTTGTGTAAGAACTTACGCAGTGAGTATCCAGACAAACCAACTTTCATCTTAACAATCTTACGCCTGCTGCTGCAAGGTTATCTTAAGAAAGCAAAACTTCTGTCCCCCATGGAAAAAAGATTATAAGAAAATGCACATTCTATAATCTCCTACTTTTGTATCTGAGCTGACAATGCAGAGGTATTCAACCAAATGAGGCAGCGCTTCCTTTTCTCAAAAACAGGATAATTAAGAATGTGAAACATTGACAGTCAAATTCCCATGCAGGTGTGAGCAGTGCTTTTCCTCAGGATGCCAGCAGCCTAGAATACATTCTCAGGTGTGTGGTAAACAGCTGAAATGGACAAAAAGGAAAATTGATTTTCAGAAATTAAGAAATGATTGCATTGACAGTAATAATAAATTAATGCTGTATCTTAGCTAAAATTGCTTTTGGTACTTCTGAAGAACACTTTGGTACCTCTAATGTGATTCCTGCTCATTTCCAGCAAATATCTGAATTATCTTCAGTGGAGTATCCCATGTCATTACAGAACATTTGTTACATGGTTTATGGTTGTTTGCACAAGCAACACTTTACTTCCTCATACACAATTGTGTCACTGTATCATTTGTCATTACATAACCTAGGGGAAGGGCCATAGCTCAGGAGTAAAGCATCTGCCTGGCATGCAGAACGTCTCAGGTTTTGATCCCCATCATCTTCATGTAAGGCTGGGAGAGATGCTGCCAGTCAGTGTAGACAATATTGAGCCAAATGGACCAATGGTAGAAGGCAGCTTCCTATGGCTCACCCAGACAGGCGGGCTATAAATAATAAATTATTATGAAATTGTTATGATGATGTGTCCTTCACCCAATTGTCTTCATGGTGTTTGGCTTCTAAACCCACACAATCATTGTTATGAAGCAAAGGAACCAGCAGAACTGAAAACTTAAGTGAATAATGGATATTACTGCGTTATTTGGTTATTTGTTTATTCATTTATCAAATGTGTTAATTGCCTTTCTACAGAAAAAAGAGCAATGAACATTCAACTGAAATCTAAAAGCATAACAAATAACAGAAACAAAGAGAAGGCAGCAGCAAAAATTAGGAACATTTAGAATATATCAGGGATGTCCAACCCCGCGGTCAACAACTTTGGCTCATCCTCCCCCCCAAAAAGTTCAACAACTCTGGTCAATCCAATGGGTAGATCACAGCCAGTTTATTTATAGTGGGAGTAGATCACTGTCTCTTGGAAGTTGGACGTGCCAGGAATATATTTTTTAAAGGAGGTTTGTATTCTGTGTCTAAACTCTAATGCTGAGGTAGCTGGGTGGGCGTACAAAATAGTATTGTAAGGGATAATGCATGAGCATATAAATGCGTATTTTGGGGAGCACTCCTACCTTCTCCCCTTCCAGTGTGGTGTAGTGGTTAAGAGCGATGGACTTGTAATCTGGGGAACCGGGTTCTCGTCTCCACTCCTCCACATGCAGCTGCTGGGTGAACTTGGGCTAGTCACACTTCTCTGAAGTCTCTCAGCCCCACTCACCTCACAAAGTGTTTGTTGGGGGGGTGGAGAATGTTAGCCGCTTTGAGACTCCTTCGGGTAGTGATAAAGCAGGATATCAAATCCAAACTCTTCTCTTCTTTTTCCCTAGCCCAGCTGTGCTCTACAGAGTGAGGGGCCATCATTGAACCTGCAGCCCTGCTGCTCAAGGCATCCAAAGTGGAATGAGCAGAGGCAGATTTCTGCTCCAGCCTGAAACTGGTTTAGCAACCAGGCCCAGATTGGGCACAATATTGTCACGTGGCCTTCCTTGCTCTGATATTACCACTTGTTGAAAACCTCAGGAGGGGAGAACGCTTTTGTAGTTGAGTCCTGCTCTCAGGTTTCTCCCAGGCATCTGGTTGGCCACTGGGAGAACAGGATGCTGAACTAAATGGGCTATTGGCCTGATCCTGCAGGCTCTTCCTTTTATATGTTCATAAGGGACTAATGAAATCAGGGTACAATATCCCTATTCAAGCCCTGCCACCCTCTTCTGATGGGGAAAGCAGGGGAAGTCTCCCTGGCCCCTCCATAGCATCACAACCTTCCACATCTTGAAAGCTGAACCCTGCTGTAACTCATGTACATTGTACTCTGCACAATGAAGAAGTCTGGGAAGGGGCAGTCAACATCAAAACAAGAATCCAGTCCTCACCAAGGCAGAAAACATTACCATTTCAGATAGCAGACGGGGATGCACCTGACCAAATGCTCTTTCAAATAAATAATTGGTATGGCACTCCAATCACACCCATTTTTAACGTATCAAATGATGGAATGCCAGGAACGCTGAGGCCTCTTCCATTTCTAGCGTTAAATCTGGCTGACCTTAGATCACTTTCTTGAGTGACTTGGTATAGGAGGGAAAAATGTGCGAACAGCCCTGTCACCTCTCACATTCACAAGGTGGCTGTCTTGATATTAGCAGAGTCCTGAGGCAGGGTCAGAAGTGGATCATCATTCAGATGAGTGGCAGGCATCCAGAATGGCGGCTGAGAACGTTGGCTTTGCACAGCAGCTCCCTTAAATGAGGTTAAGCTCCCGCATTCTGTCTGTCTAAGCAGAAGATTCTTAAAAGGAACACCCTCTGGCACTGCAGAGCAGAGATAGTCATCTATGCAATGACATTTCATGAAATACAAGGCAGATCAGAAATAAGGCTGGTCAAGTGATTTCTCCAGCCAATCCACTTTCCCACAGAAATTGCCAAAATACCCAATATTTCATGACAAAAGCCTGTGAGGGTTTGTTTTGTTTTTAATTAATTTTTTTATTACAAAAATCCAAATGCTCTAGTCTTGTTTCCCACAAAATGGAATGCAGCACTCAGGAATGAGCCCACAGACTCCTATGTGTCATGTAAACTGACCTGCTATATTTCTTAGCTTATTCTTTTTAAATTTTTATTTATAAATTTATAAGAGTACAAAACACAGGACTGAAGAATAAAAAAAGAAATAAGTGAAAGAAAAGGAAGGGGGGAGAAAAAAAGATACTGTAGATACATTACATCAATTCTGTTCCATCGACTTCCCATCCATCCTTCCATGGCTCTCTAAAATTTCCCATTCCTGCTTCATATTTTTTCTAACTATTGAATGATTCAAATTCTTCTCATTATAATATATTTCTTAGCTTCTTGGGGGCTACACGCACATTGGACATTTGCTATATAATGTAATTTACACATTTCCTATTTTACATGATGCATATGTTAAAAAGATGGGTTCAAGGGAGAACTGCTGTTCCATTTGCAAAAGAGATCAGGTCCAGGAGAGGTTCCCCCCCATGAACTGGATGTTCCTGTGGGTGAAAGAGAGGGTCTGATTTCCACCAATTCCCCATCTCCCCTGCAGCCTCTAGTCCCACCTCCCAGAGGGTCCCCGATCTGAGTTCCAAATGGTTCTCCAATTCTCAAGACCAGATTTTGGGGGCCAAAGTGGTCTGCAACAAGAGGGGGAGTCGGTGGGATCCACTTCTCCTCTTTCTGCCCCCACAAGCATTCAGCTCACAGAATTCCACTCTGTGAAACTCTAGGTCCAGCCCATAACATGTGAATGAGACGTGTTTGGAAATATATGGCTTGCTCAGGTATATTTATCTGTAATACTCCATCAACAATCCCATGTTGCTGTTGCCGATGTGCAATTTGCGGAAGTGCATCAATCGTGCAGTTTTGGAGAAAGGTGAGGGAAACTATGCCTGGCTCCTGTGGATTACGGTGCTGTGTGAGAGGGCAGCAGGGAAACGTGGTTGTTAGCCAGGACTATTGTGACTACTTAATTGCCACATGCATCTAATGACATGCTAGTTTCTCTTCTCCTTCCACACTCTGCTGCCTTGTCTCAATTACTCCATTCAATCACCAACTCTGTTCCGATATTAATAAAGCAAGGCTGTGGCTGTTCCTCGCTGCCACTTACACTCAGAAGCCTCAGCCTGCAGAACTCATTTAGCTGTGGAGCGCAGCTTGCACCTTGGTCCAAATTCATTTGAGGATGTGGTTTCCCATATGTAAAAAAAGGGGGGGGGGAGTGGGAATCAACAAATAAAGAGAAGGCGAGCAGATGAAACCCAGCAGCTGCTTAAACCTATTTGATCGCATTCATTAGCAATGAGGTTTTCAGAGGAGCAGCTAGTCAATCCTAATTTATGAATTAATAGATGTTGTCAAGGCAGATATAAGACTGTCATTCTCAGGTAGGCTCAAGCAGGTCTTTGACAGGCAAACACGCAATGCAACCTGTGCTGGAGAACACGTACCAATTAGTCAACCAAGAGATTCTGAAGGTACAAGTGTTGTCCTGAACATCATTTTCCCTATCTGTTTGCCATCATCAGATAAACACACCCTGTTGTTTGAGTGGTCCATGCTACCAAGAGGGAAATTATTATCCTTGCCAGCCAGCTTAGCATGTGTGCTTCGGTGCTCAATCACCTGCCAAGATTCTCCCCTAGAGAACGAATGCCTCAAAAGGAAAGGAAAGTACCGATGAAAGTTCAGGTGGCATGTGATTTTATTTTATTCTTCAAATGACAATTTGAGATCGACAATGCAGCTGCTTAACTTTACCAGGGAATACAAGACGAACAACAGCAAGCTGACCTGTCACATTGATTATCTTATAGTAGCAGCAACGATAGGTTCTGTTCAAACATGGAAAGGACAGAGTTGAGTGTAGCCTTAAAGATGTGAAGGCCTTCAAAATGAGCCACCTGAGACCCCAGCAACACAGTTCAGAAGAGTCTTTTCACTGCTCTGTTGTTGCTGTTGAGAACAAAAATGTTATTAAGCACAAGCCGGCTCACAGACAAGTAAGCAAGGCAAATGAAAAGTTATTGCAGGAAATGAAGACTGCAGTCTAACACAAAATTATGTCTGCTTAAGGTCCATTAGTTTCAATGGGCTTGCATCCACTTCACTGTGATAGAATGTAACTACAGTTTGAAACTGCTGCCATCCAAGTTTACATGCCAGTAAACTTGTTTATGTGAAAGTATGTGTTAATAATTCACTGGTATTTCTTTCTGTACATGTTTCCACTTGAAACTTGCTATAGTAATTATGAGGAGTGTGTCTTTGTATCTGTACCTGTAGTATCTGGGAGCAGCCTGGTCCGTTTTGGATCCATTCTGAATCGATTCATTATCTGGGCCTGAATCTGATCTGTTAAATCAAAGCTGTGTTTCACCTCTGTTGATTATAATGGGGAATCTAAAAACACCTGTACCTTTTTTTTCTGCTTTCTGCATAATGGGATAAGATTTGCAGACCAAAGAAGTGCTGTAATAATGAATTAGAACTGCCAATGTTTACGCAGATCCATCCAGTGTTTTTTCTGTGCAGGGAACCTGGTTTTAAGGGGGGAGTGCTTTTTTTATTTTCTGCCAGAGTTGGATGCATACTGCAGGCATAGCTACCCTGCTAAGGATATGGAGATAAATGATTTTGAATTGTGTGTTAGGGGAAAAGAATGATTGGAAAGAAGCAGGTCACTTCAATAGCCTATCTCCGTCACTTAAGCCCAGCTCTCACAGCCAAAATTTGAGGAATGATGACCCACCTGAAGAACAACTCTGTTTCTTTACTTCAGCATCCTTCCCAAAAAAATCCACTGTGATTGGCATGTACTGGGAAACTAATTCACTATAATTGAAAATTAGACCTGTCCATCTCTTCACCCCATCTTCTCCCAGGCTCTGTGCATTTCTGCAGTCAGATTGGTTACATTTTTTTGAAAAGAAAATGAGGGAACGGATGTGCAGTTAACTTTTTTGGGGGGGAGAACTAGGCAACAGAGCTACTCAGAAGGTTGAGGACTCCCTGATCCACTTCAGCATGACCTGCCAATAGTGTGATCCAACTCAGAAAATGTGCACATCTGCTCCAAATCACCCCTGTTCACCTCATCATCTGAGGTACATGCAAAGCCGATGCACAGCCCTTAGCAGTTACCATTTGCTTCCTAATTTTTTAAGACACTGTAGATTATCCATTCCCTTGTTTTTCTATTCCCTTTCCCTCTTTGAATATGTGAAATGTATTAGCCACTCCTTCCAAATGCCCTGGAAACAGAGGTTTTCACTTGCTCTAGTTGACCTCTTAGAAACACCCCCCCCCCATCAAATCCCTATAGTCTAGTCTTTGGATTCAAAAACAGGAGGAGAGACCTTCTCAAGATATACAGAAGGCACCATTCCTCCAAGTACCTGTCATTGGGGGATAACAGCAGGAGATGGTTATTGCTCTCAAGTCCTCCTTATGGGGCATTGTGAGAAGCAGGACTCTGGACTTCTGGATCAGTCTCTTTCAACAGGACTCTTCTTATGGATTTCTGCATGGAACCAGAAAATAATTCACAAACTATTTGACAGAAGATCTAAGGATTAAAGTCTTGGTAATACATTCATTGCCTGCTAGGTCATACCTCCAAATGTCATTTGTCCTTAATTCACTAATATAAAACTCTTGTGGGTCACAATTCCAGTTTCTGCCCTGCCGTTTTTTATTCCTCTCCTTTAAGATGTGACCATAGGCAGCTAACATTTAAATACAATCAGATTTTTCTTCTTCCCCCTGAACTGAATCTCACCATTCCTCACACTGATTTCTTAAGAGTTAATATGACTGCATACATCTTGGGGCAGGTCCCCACCATGCATTCCAAACAAATGACTTCTCCTAAGGAATTCTAGGAGATATTGTTTATCATACATGCTGGAAATCATAGCTCTGTGAACCCAGGATTCTCCCAGGATTCTTTGGGGAGACATCATGCGCTTTGAATGTGCACTGGATGTGCTTTGTGGATTTATCCTTGGAAAGCCATTCAGCTAGATCACAGATTTCACCTGTGTTTGAAGGAGCCAAATACAGGTGAGCTTCATTGCCTGAGAGGAAATAGCAAGGCAAGTGGAGGCTCTTGCTCCTCTTTAATCTTGTCACTTCTTGCACGCTTGAATGGGCAGTGGAAGAGGCAGCAACAACAAAGAGGAGGAGGAAAGCTAGAGACCATTGCGGCCCTGCTGGATTCTGGGCCACCCAGCCACCTGAGGTTCTAAGCTGAGGAGCAAATCACAGAGCCTTTAGTAGATTCAGCTGCTTTCCCGTTTTTCTTTTTGCAGTGGAAAGGAAAAGGATTTGTGAAGCAGATCTTTGCATTTGCAGTGGGAAAAGGTAGACTTCTCAAGTCTTAAGGCAGTTGACTGAGTGCTCCAAGCAATGGTTGCACTTTTAAAAAGACCTTCTCAGTAATCTGAGTGGAACCACAGGATATTGTTCCTTTTCTACCCTGTTCTCAAATCAAGAAGAAGGCAATGGTTTGGGTTTGCAGCCAGGCAATATGTTGAACATGCACTTTTTGCATCATCCTCAAGGGTGAGTATCTTAAAAAAAAAAAGTCATTCAATGGGAATAATGCAACCAGGCTTGACTATGACTGACAAGAGTAAAATGAGGGAAAGGAAAGGAGGGAAACACTGTGTGTGGTAACCTTTCCACATGTCAAATGTCAAAAAAATTCTTAACAGCTCTCTTTAAAATGAATTCTGCATCCTTTCATTGACATCTTTTCCAACAACCAAGCATTGCTAAAAGAGAAATTTGCCGTGTTGATAGGCATTGGGGAAGGAGATGTGGAAACCCTTTGGAAACTCTAGTATGGGATTAGCTTTCCCAAATATATATATATATATATATATGCAGGTTTTGGTGTCCTCGGGTGTCTTCCCGTGTAAAAGTTGGGGTGTCTAGGCGACGTTTCGACGAGGTCTCACTCGTCATCTTCAGGCTGGTGCTTTCGGCTTCTTGTTACTGGAACAGAGCGGGATCTCAATGTTTGAGTTCCTATAAATACTGTAGAGGGGGTGTGGTGTCTAGCCTCCAATGTTCTGGGCAGAGAGGAAGTTCCCAGGCTAGTGTGCCTTTTCTTCTTTTGTTCCTTAATTACTTGAGAGATACCTTGAGTGATTTCTTGAGTGATATCCTGAGTACCACTTAGGTGGGTCATTAGGTGTGGATTAGTTGCTAAAGTCTTTGTGTCTTGACCTCTTGAACTTTGTGAAGAGTTTTCCTGAGAAGATGGCTGTATTGCACTTAGTTGTGCTTTGGCCACGTACATTGGACAAACAAACAGACGAATAAATGCACGTATCGCAGAACACAAGAATGCCGTCAAAAAAGAAGAAAAAACTTCCTCTCTTTTCCAACACATGAAAGAAACAGGACACGAAATTAATTTTGCAGATTCCAAATTGCTCTTTAACACGGAACATCACCACAAGAGAATAATCATGGAAGCCATCGAGATAGAGAAACACCCTCACAACATGAACAAGCGTGACGACACATCCCGCTTGCCAGACATCTGGAAATTAGCCCTCCCCACATAAACTGACACCAGATCCAGAGGCACACAGAACGCCAACACCAATCAACCACACCAGACCCAAACCCAGACCCTCTCCACAGATGAATTACTGACACCATCCAGTAGCCAATCCATGGTGGCACCTCCGGATGCTGCACCCCCCTGCAATCCCTACACAGATCTGGCTGACACAAGCCACAAAACCACAGCTCGCCCCTATACACGAAGCCAAGCCAAAGCACAACTAAGTGCAATACAGCCATCTTCTCAGGAAAACTCTTCACAAAGTTCAAGAGGTCAAGACACAAAGACTTTAGCAACTAATCCACACCTAATGACCCACCTAAGTGGTACTCAGGATATCACTCAAGAAATCACTCAAGGTATCTCTCAAGTAATTAAGGAACAAAAGAAGAAAAGGCACACTAGCCTGGGAACTTCCTCTCTGCCCAGAACATTGGAGGCTAGACACCACACCCCCTCTACAGTATTTATAGGAACTCAAACATTGAGATCCCGCTCTGTTCCAGTAACAAGAAGCCGAAAGCACCAGCCTGAAGATGACGAGTGAGACCTCGTCGAAACGTCGCCTAGACACCCCAACTTTTACACGGGAAGACACCCGAGGACACCAAAACCTGCATTCCTGTACCCGTGAAAATCTACGAAAGCAAATATATATATATATATATATATATATATATATATATATATATATATATATACTCTCTCTCTCCCTCTCTCCTCTAACCTAATCTAGCTTTAAAGCAGTATCATACCACGTTAAACTGTTATGGTGGTTTCTCCCAAAGACTCCTGGGAACTATAGTTTGTTAAGGGTGCTGAGAGTGGTTGATAGGCCCCTATTCCCCTCACACAGCTACAGTTCCCAGAATGGTTTAACAATCAATCCCTCTTCCTGGGAAACTCTGGGAAGGAATATGAACTTTGTGGTTGGTTTCTTCTCTTTCTTATATCTCTCACTTCACACTGATTAGCAGCAACAATCATTGTTCCCTCTGTCTTTTTAGAGTAAGATTTTAGTAAGAGTGGTCTAAGGCTCCAGGACCCCTCAGTGCATTGACCTGGGGAGGGAGGAATATGTAGATTCACAGGTGAAAATATAATATAATATAATATAATTTTTAACAAGATGAATGACTTTCCCATGCATGAAAACCAAACTGTCAGCTAATGTGTCAGTTAAGCTTAATAGAGGCAATGTTCATTGGATCATCATTGGATTTGTGCAGGATGTTTCAAAGACATCCCGAATGTTTGGATTCTAATTAGGCTGAACAGGCATGGCGAGCTCTGCATGGCGAGCTCACAGAAACAGTTGAGGAATGACATGGTTCACACTGCTCAGAGTTTTTCTTTCCTTCAGTATTAGATGTGGTCCAGCAACAGAACTCTCTGAGATCCTGACTCTGAGATATCAAAATATTTGCCAAAAACGAATCAAACACACATGATGTGAAACAATGATATTTGATAGTTCTGTATGTGTACACTTGCCTAGCATCTGCCTGCAGTGTGGCGCTGTTATTAATCCTAAATTCAGGTAACTCATTGTTTTTCAGAAAAAGAAACAAAGAAGAATAAACACACACCCGTTGGGATGCATGAATTATTATTACAGAATTCAAATATATGTACATAAATTTCTACCATCAAACTGTCGCCTGCGAAACACCTCCGTCTCATCTTTCCCTTGTCCTCATAGCCTGGATCACCCATTTTGTTTTCACTCTTCATCCTGCATACAAAAATATTTTTCAAACCACTGACTTGGAGCTGACTTTGTAATGAAACCCAATGGGCATGTTAAAAACAAAACACATGTACAAGGAGGAGGAGGAGAACCTCCTGCATAGCATGGGGTGAAATACGTTGCCTGAGATATAAACAGATCTTATTGTAATGCTCTCAGAAAATCCCCAGTGCTCTGGGCTTGAAATCAAAGATGTTCGGTCGATGCAGGCAGAGAAAGATAGATTTATTGTGTTGACTTATTTCTAGCACCATCCTGGGTGGCTTCTATGAGAACAGGATGCTGAGCTAAATGGGCCATTGGCTTGATCCAGCAGGCTCATCTTATCTTCTTATGCTTTCTGTTGTGAAAATGGGTGAAAGCTACCATTATGGTCAAGAATACCACAAAAAGAATTGCTCTTTAAATCAGGCACTTTTGGGCAAGAAGAAGATATGGTGTCAAAAGTGCCTGATGAGTAACTCTTGCTGTTTAAATCAGTGGGACATAAAAGTGCTCATCTTTGGCTGCAATTTACCCAAAGTTCTAGAAATCTCCTTCCTTTCTGTTTTATTCATAATTGCTCTTTCCTTAGGTCAGGAACTGTGAAATTCTCAATCATGTAATCAATCATTTATAGCAAAAAGTTAGCATAACTTCAGTGTGGAGAAATGGCTGATATATTAGTGAGGCAAATTTGGGATGCAGACTGTATCTGGCAAGGGATATGATCTGGACAAATTTCAGATAATTTGAATGAAGTATATCTGAAATCTAGCAGGGCCTTCTTAAATACAATTCTTTCAGGTGCAGTTGTTCTGTGTTCCATTTCATGTCTTCCTACCCCCCCCCCCAAAAAAAAAGAACACACATTTTTTGGTCTTGTCCCTGGGAAATCTATTTTGGAAATGAGAGTGGCTTGAAATGTGATTGCATTGTAAAAAGATCAAATAAATCATGAAAAAGCATTAAGAAACTATAATATAGCATTTATAGTCCATTTTATCCCTCTCCCAAGTTTCCTTTATGTAAGTACCTTCCATACAGTCATGACCATATTCCCCCCTTTTCTGGTCATTATGCTTTGATCACTATCTGATATATAACATCTTAATTATGACATTGATAGTAATAGTTTATATACAAGCTAAAAGCAGATCGATGCATATCTAAATCTGATATGGTAAGGAACCCTTCAGTCATACAAAGTAGTTCTGTAATTAGAAATTAATTTGTGCCTTCTAAGCAAAAAAAAAATATGAATACAGTGGTGCCCCGCAAGACGAACGCCTCGCAAGACGAAAAACCCGCTAGACGAAAGGGTTTTCCGTTTTGGAGGCGCTTCGCAAAACGAATTTCCCTATGGGCTTGCTTCGCAAGAAGAAAGCCCATAGGGAAATCTCCGGGGACCTCTTTTAAATGCTAGCGGTGGGGAGCAAAGCCTTTCCCCCCCCTCCGGCCTTCAGAAGAGGTCCAGTAAGGCCGGCGGGGGCCGAAAGGCTTTGCTCCCCACCGCCAGCATTTTAAAAGCAGTCCGGGATAGCAGGGAAGCGCTTCCCGCTATCCCGGATGGCTTTTGAAGGCAGGCGGCGGGGGGGGGAGCAAAGACTTTCGCCCCCCACCGGCCTTCAGAAGAGGTCCAGGACCTCTTCTGAAGGCCGGTGGGGGGCGAAAGTCTTTGTCCCCCCTGCCTGCCTGCCTTCCCGGGGGCTTTTAAATCGCCCCGGGACAGCGGATAATTCCTCCACTGTCCCGGGGCGATTTTAAAATGCTGGCGGGCAGCAGCGCTGCCGCCCGCCAGCATTTTAAGATCACCCCAGACAGCGGAGACTTCTCCGCTCCCGGGGCGATTTTAAAATGCTGGTGGGCGGCAGCGAAGGCTTCGCTGCCGCCCACCAGCATTTAAAAAACCCCGGGACAGTGAAGGACTTCTCCGCTGTCTGGGGTGATCTTAAAATGCTGGCGGACGGCAGCGCTGCTGCCTGCGAAGCCTTCGCTGCCGCCCACCAGCATTTTAAAAACCCCGGGACAGCGGAGGACTTCTCCGCTGTCTGGGGTGATCTTAAAATGCTGGCGGGCGGCAGCGCTGCTGCCCGCCAGCATTTTAAAATCGCCCCGCGAAGTCTCCGCTGTCCCGGGGGCTTTTAAAATGCTGGGGGATGGCAGAGAAGGCTTCGCTGCCGCCCGCCAGCATTTTAAGACCGCCCCGGGACAGCGGATAAGTCTCCGCTGTCCCGGGAAGGCAGGCGGGGGGGGAGCAAAGACTTTCGCCCCCCACCGGCCTTCAGAAGAGGTCGGGGGACAGACTGTCCCCGGACCTGGTCTGAAGGAGGTTTCCATAGGAACGCATTAATTGATTTTTAATGCATTCCTATGGGAAACCGTGCTTCGCAAGACGAAAAACTCGCAAGATGAAAAGACTTGCGGAACGAATTAATTTCGTCTTGCGAGGCACCACTGTATATTTCCATAAGATGTAAAGATCAGTGTTTTCGATCCAGGCCATCAAGAATGTGTCAACATACACATGAAACACCAGAATGAGTGGCTTCCCATTCCTTGTTCATGGCTCCATGTGAAATCAGTCACAAGGGTAGGGTGATAGCATCCTGTATTTGCTAATACTGGAAGTCTGCAGTAGCAAAAAGTGAACTCACACCTGTAAATCCAAAGTTACATTCACGGAAGTGTATTGCACATCACAAGAAGAAATATTTCCATTCTATTTTGCACTGGTCAGGCTGCATCTGTAGTGTGTCCAATTCTGGCTGCTACATTTTAAGAAGAGCATTGATCAACTGAAACATGCCCAGAGGAGGGCAGCTAGGGTGGTTAGGGGTCTCTGGAACTAAGGCTTATTAGGAACAGTTGAAAGTGTTTGGTATATTTAGGTCAGAGATGAGAACGTTAATGGAAGACATGGCAGTAATTTCAAATACGTATCTGAAGGGTTGTTATACAGAAGATGGGACAGACTCATTCTCTGTTCCTGTGGGGATCAGGACAATAACAAAGTTGTGGAAATGGAAAGGGAATACATTTTGACTGAACATTAGGAGGAACTTCCTAATGGTAAGGTGTTGACATTGGAACAGACCTGCCTCAGAAGATGGTGGACTCTGCTTCACTGGAAGAGTGAATGGCCATTTCTCAGTGATGTTGTGGTTGCATTCTACACTGTAGATTCTGCAGGATGCTGGACTTCTAACTCTAAACATCTATGATTCTATTCCTCTATGTTTATGGGGTACATTGCTTATAGAGTAATAGACGACAGCTAAAATCTTCCTTTCTGAGACATGGCATTTTAATTCTGAGCAATAGGAACAGTTACAATTAGAATATAAGAAAACTGCATTCTAGAACAATGATAGAGTGGGAAGAACAGGCAGGAAAGTAACTATTAAGCCTTAATGCATGAATTTGGCCACACAAGTACTACAAGGTAGGTCCAATTGTGATGTTTGCCTATGTATAGCTAGCCTAGAAATGAGAAAGGTGTAAAACTTATGAGGCTTCTACCACCATTTCTGTATTTCATGTTGGACGAGCCATAGTTAATATCAGCTTATTCAGAACTGAACAGAAAGCATCTTCCAGAGGTGCAGAAATCTTCTATTGTTGTGTTGTCCATCCTGGCAGCCCAAGCACCCCACTGAAGAAGCAAAAGCAGTGTCCTTCATTATCCCTTGTAATTAACCTATGTAAATGTGTGTTAATGACCACTTTGTCAGCAATTTATTCTCCTCGTTTTTCTGAGCCCTGGGTACTGCTGAATCACAAACAATATTAGAATTAGTTCTTAAGCATCTGGTGGCTACAATTTTTTTAAAAAGGAAGATGGTATCAGAATGGAAGGGGAGACTTGAAAGGAGGGAGAGAAAGCAATTAAACTGTCTGCCCTTTCTGTTGACTCCCGAAAGGTGATCCCAGCATATTTGTTGATGCCACAAACCTATGTGGAATGCTGATGGGGGCTGCCCTTGTACCTAAACACCTCCTTATTGCTCTAATCTGTTGGTTTTTATGCTGGTAAGATGGGGATTGATTGCTGCTGCCATCCTGCCAAGGATGCCAAGATTATGAGACCGAGACAAGAGACCTCTCAACTTGGCAAGAGACTTGAGTTTATTAGTAGAAGTAGAGTGCAGATGAAATGCAAGGGAGAGGAGATGGTGCAAGGAGGCCAAGAGAATATTGCTCCTGAATGGGTACAGCATGCCAGCAAAGCAGGAAGGGAGTAGCAAAGCAATGACATCTCTTTAATTTAAACTTTACATTCAGACACCTATTGCTGGTTTTGTGTTTCTGTGCACAAATTTATCTGAAGTTCTTAATTTGCCTACAGAGCCTTCAGGGGAGCTGTGGGAGCAGTTGTCCTCTGCCTCACACATTCATTTCTCCATAGCATCTGAATTGAAGGAGGCCATAGAATTCCAGGACCAAGGCCTGGATTCATTGGTGGGCTGGATGAAGGGAAATAAACTGAGCTTGAATTCTGGCAAGATGGAGGCACTCTAGGCAGTTAGTTCCCTTGTCTGAGAAATTGGCCAAACACCTGCCCTGGATGGGGTTGGGGTCCCTCTGAAGGAGCAGGTTACACAATCTGGGAGTGCTCCTGGGTCCACCTTGGTCCAGCTTTGTCACTGAAGACCCAAATGGCCTTCCTTGGTGGCTAGGAATTCCTTTTACCAGTTTTAGCTAGTATGACAGCTACAACTGTTCTTGGACCAGGACAGCTTGACAACAGTAGTCCAGGTACTGGCAACCTCAATAATGGATTGTTGTAACGCACTCTATGTGGAACTTATACACATTTTTTTGTCTATTATTGATAATTATTTTATGTTATTTTGTTTTATGCATACCACTTACAGATTTAGAAATTTTTGGTTTAGAATTTTTTTTCCTAAAAAAACAAAAGAGTACATGATCTGAAACCTGAGGAGAATGGTGTCTCAGCTCTCCATAAATGCCACCCTTGTTCTGTGATTGATCTATTTTTATGAGACACAATTATTCTCATTTCACTGATAGGAAGTTGAAGTATATTAAGAGTACCTGGCACAACTCATTTGATGGGTAATTTATGGAAGGCCAGGGGGGATGGGAATCGAGTAGTGATGCATCCTCCATCACAATAGGAGCCCCATTTGTAGATGGGGAAGCAAAAGGAGACAGAGGGAGAATTTTGTACAATATTCTAAATTTCCCTTCACTGGCCTGATACCTTCCCAGTGTTTTGAACTACAAAATCCATCAGCCCCAGCTAGTATGACCAATGATCAGGGATGATGGGAGTTGGAGTCCAAAACATCTAGAGGGCACCAGGCTATGGAAGCCTGCCTAAACCATGAGTTTTGCAAACATTTCTGATTACTGAAATGACAGGAATGTATACAAGCTAGCATCTTAATTTTCTCTGTGAATAATTTCATTCATTCACTTCCAACTGGAACAGAAGCAGCTATAAGGATTTCTTAAAGGCTAATGCATTTAATGTGGCATAACCTTTCATTGGTTAGAAACCCCCCCCCCCCCCCCGTAAATGCATGAGATGGTTTCCCTGACCAAATTTGGTACACCAACTGATGCAAAGCTCATGAAAGTTTATGACACATTAAATATTAGTCTTTCCAATGACATATTAGGCCTCATGTTGTACTGCATTATTTTAGCAAAGGCAATGTATCTCAACTCCCAAATATCCTGAGAAACAGCTACTAATATGTGCATCACTGTTTAATACAAGGAAAGGGGCTTACATTTCTTCCACTTTCCGTCTTTCTTCTTTGGAAGAACATTGAAAATGCCAACAGTGTCACCGGTGATAGCATTAGGAACAAAAGTGCCAAGCTAACCATTTCAAGAACTTTTCTTGCATTTCTAACCAATGACACTACCTTTTTTACATTGTCATTGCACTGAGCTGATTAGTTTCCCCATGCTTTCTTTTGTTTAACTGATTTATTATCACAATAATACAAGTAGAAGTGACAAACAGCTTATGCAAATACATGTATTAGCATAAACATAGCACCAACAACAAACCCTGCACATTGCTCAGCCAATCAAAGCAATGAAGTTAGGCTAATTTTGTTTAGTTTCTTTCTGTGCCATTTTTTCACAGTGGATGACGCCCAAAGTGGCTCACGAACAAACATCACAATGGAACATCACACCTGAAAAAGCAATTTGTTACAAAGCACATCAAACTAACTCAAACGAGACAAAGTCAGTCCTTCAACAAACACATCATAGCATGAAATTAATATTACAATGGAATGGTGCAATCAAACATACAAAATCCAAAAGCAAGATGGAAATGAACATGAATTTTAAAATGGGGAATAAAACAGCTAGCTCAACTCTTGCTACTGGTAGTTGCTGCTCTTGAAAGAGACCACAAGTGTCCCTGTTTTAAGACAGTCTCTTGTGGGTGGAGCTTTCTCGCCAGGCTGGATGCTGGTTCATAGCTGACGCCCTCACCTCTCTTCCAAGGAAAAATCCAAAAGCTACAGTCAGACCATCCTTTTACCAGGACCAATCAAAATGTCAAAAATAATAAGCATCGCATCACAGAGAGAGTAGGGGGAGAGAGAGAGAGAGAGAGAGAGAGAGAGAGAGAGAGAGAGAGAGAGAAGCAACAGCAGCAGCACACTGCAATCTCAATTTTAAATTCCATTGGTCTCAATGGGATGTGCCAAGGAATACTGCTTGGTACTTTTCCAAAATAATGTTCTTATTTAAATGCATACGACACAATGAACGTGTGTTTATTCTACAGTCTAAGGAACTCTGGTGCCTTAAGTGTCCAGGATTCATTGTTTAACCACTTGGTTATTACAAGACCAAGTTAGGTGTATTTAAGGCCGAGTGAGAGTTTCTTGGATAACAAGGAGAAAATGCAGGGAATGTTTCATTGGCCTATGTGTTCAGCTTTTCCCATAGAGATGGTCTACTTCTCATTCCCCCTTGATGCATGCACAGGGGCACCTACTTACCACAGTATGCTGAAACTCCTGTATTTCCCTCCAGACTTCCTGTATACACAGCTGGGTGCAAACTTCGTCTTTCTTTGGATGCCATCTTTTCCTTTCATAACAGAAACAAGTGAAATTATTTCTCTTCCCAAATTTGTCTTTATTGAGGCATATTAATCCTACTTGTTTGGGATGCGGGTGGCACTGTGGTTTAAACCACTGTGCCGCTTGGACTTGCCAATCAGAAGGTCGGTGGTTTGAATCCCTGTGACGGGGTGAGCTCCCATTGCTTAGTCCTTGCTCCTGCCAACCTAGCAGTTCGAAAGCATGCCAAAAAGTGCAAGTAGATGAATAGGTACCACTCCAGCGTTCCCGTATTTCCATAAACGGCATTTCCATGTGTTGCTCTGGTTCGCCAGAAGCGGCTTAGTCATGCTGGCCACCTGACCCAGAAAAACTGTCTGCAGACAAATGCCGGCCTGTAAAGCGAGATGAGCACCACTATCCCAGAGTTGTTCGCGACTGGACTTCACTGTCGGGGGTCCCTTTACCTTTACCTAATCCTACTTGTAATTATTTTTTTCAGTTTAAGGTGAAATTCTCATATATGACAAAATTTATATACCTCTTAATTTTGAAAACCTCTAAGCATCTTGCAAAAGCCATATCAAATTAAAATACAAAACAAAAATCAAACATTGAAAACAAATTGACATAAATTTGACCTACCCACCTACCTATGGTGTGTTAAAATTGCATGTTAAAGTTACATGTCTTGGTAGACTTGTCTAAACAAAAAAAGTGTTTAGGGGTGGCCAGAAACACTGCAGCATAGGTGCCCACCTAATATTAATGGGTTTGACATCTAAGCCTCAATGCGTGTATGAACCAGAGGATGGCTGCATTTTATTTTGGAGAAACTATCAGTTAGGGCTATTTGAAAGGAGAAGAATTGGGAGACATGAAATCTTGCTCCACAAAAAAATCTCTCACTAACTTTAACAGACTAGGATTTCAGCTGAGAGTTCTGATCCAGCTAAAGTGAGCTCCAGTTAAGCAATGGAAGGAAATGGTCACAATTAATTTGTTCCATTCATTTCAATGTGACTTACAGCAGATCTAACTTTAGCCAGATCAGGACTTGTGGCTTGCCTTCTAAGATCTGTGCCCCAGAAAGGGGAAATTATCTTAGCTCTTTGCTTATCAATACAGCTATGCTCAAAGCCCAAGCCCATCAGTTTTTGTTTGTGAATCCAGTGAGAATTAGGAGGTTGACTTTGTTGCTTTCAGCAGAAAATCTGAGAGGGAAATGGACTGTACTTTTGTGTTATGGTATCCGTGATTTTATGTAATCTTGGTTTTTGTTTTATTTTTGCAACATTTCCTCTTCCCTTTTGTGTATGTCTGCTGTTAGTTTCCATGGTGTGGAGTCTAGATTTGGATTACCAACTAACAAACCCTACCATGGCCAATGTAATCAATGGGATTTAATAAAAATAACAATGATCTGGCCAAAGTGTAGTCCCATTGATTTAAACTGGGGAGTTAAATATGTGCTTAAAGGCACAATTCTATGCTCACTTACTTGGAAGTAAGTTCTGTAAGGGGACTGGATAGAATTGAGCTGCATTTCTCTAATCAATGGGATTGTGAGGACAGGATGCTGTGCTGGTCTGGGCCCTTGGTCTGATTCTTACATTCTGTATTATTATGACTTAGAAATACTTTATTATGGTCAAATCATTATTCCTATAACAATGGTGAAGTGGTTTTCAGAATCGCACCATGGCAGTGAGAGGAAGAAAAAAAGCGTATGAGTGCATGCCTGTTGTTTTGTTCTATCAATAACTTTTTTGGCAGCTGGGAATGGCTTCCAAAGCCCAAGGCTGGTATTCTGAAGCATATTAGTCATCGTTTATTTCTGTTCCACAGACATATTCCTGCCTGGGTGCCCACACAGGAACAGCAGCATCCCTAGTGATCAGCAGTCAAAACTGATTCCCTGCAATTGGACATCAAGGCAAGCGATATCCCCATGTCAGCTAATGAAGGTTAATTAAACCTAAATGGCTCAGGAGGGAGGGAAGGGTGGATTCCAAAGCCACAAAATGCCCACTGCTCCAGTCCCTCCCGTGGCTTGATCATTAATGGTTTTCACATAAGCCTCGGGGCTCATTTGCTTGACAAGAGCAAAGCGGGTAATTTTTACTGTAGAACACTTGCAAAAACAATGCCCTGACTGTGATCAAAAGTGACAGGCAAGTTATGTGAGCAGTTAACTGAAGGTTACTTTTTAGGGCCGAATTACTGAATAGATCAGACATCAGTTAGTTCATACATGAGTGAAAGAGGAAAGAAGGCAGAAGAGTGGGGGGTGGGGTAGACAGAAGACAACAGAACTGGAGAGGAAAGAAGGTGGGACAGAGAAAATAGCTTAGCCTGGTTCCTTGGAATCATGACTTGGGATAGGGATTGTGCAAAAAGTTGTTCTCTAGGTGATTTGCAGTAAATCGACAAGGATTTCTGATTCCCAATTGTTCAACAGTAGCACCAAGAGGACTCCCAAGACCAAAGTTATAGTGCTGAAATGAAGAAAGCTTGGGGTACACAGGGTGGGTTTGTAGAAGGACTGTGAGCTCCATTCAGTTTTGGTACTCAGAACACATTGCTGGGATCTGAATTGTGCTTTGTTTTGTTTTGTTTTGTTTTGTTTTGTTTTGCAACAAACTTGATTCTGTGGATCCAGTAAGCCTGAAGTCTGGTCCACCTTGGCCAGAGAAGCCTTCCCTAACCCTGGTGTTTTGGAGTACAGCTTTCATCACAAGGCTGTGCTGGCAAAGGGCTGCTGAAAGGTGTAATCTAAAATTTCTGTAGGGTACCAGGATGGCAAAGGGTGATCTAGGTGTGTGTGTATACTTACTCTCTCTCTCTCTCTCTCTCTCTCTCTCTCTCTCTCTCTCTCTCTCCATATATATAGAAAGAGGGGAGGTGCTGATCTAATATAATTTATTAATAGATGATGGCAGCTAGGGCAGTGGTAGAAAGGAAAGCAGAGGGGCCAAAAGTAGGTGGAGACAGAGACAAGGACGGGCAGAGCCAAGTAATTCTAGGTGTTTCTATCCTCTTCTCTTCTGCATAACAGCATAAGAATAGCCTGCTGGGTCTAGCCCTGAGGGCCTTCGGGCAGTTCCCTCACTGCGAGAAGTGAAGTTGTGGGGAACCAGGCAGAGGGCCTTCTCGGTAGTGGCACCTGCCCTATGAAATGCCTTCCCATCAGATGTCAAGGAGATAAAGAACTACAATACTTTTAGATTACATCTGAAGGCAGCCCTGTATTGGGAAGTTTTTAAAGTTTGGCGTTTTATTATGGCTGGAAGCCACCCAAAGAGGCTGAGGAAGCAGGATTCAAGCAGAAGAACACTTACTTCTCCTGTGGTTTCTAGCAACTGGTATTCAGAAGCAAGTTCTACAATGGTAACCCTGCAGTGAAGGATGAAGAAGCTGACAGCCGGTGCCAATCCCTGTACTGCTTGCAGATCAGAAGACAGACAGGTGGTGAGTGGCTGAGATAGGCGGGCAGTACTTCATTTACCCTAGGGTACCAGATATTTGATTTGTGCAAAACAGCTGAAGCAAACTGTGAAGACAGTAAGTGTAACAAGAAGAGGAGCCTGGTAATGCCTAGCAAGCTGAGTTCTCTAATAAAAATTCACCTGTGTTTTAGTGTGCCTTTCTCCTGATAAACACAATTTTGTATGTTATTTTGTCTAATGTATACATTTTGGATAAAGCAATTCTCCCTAATGTTATTTTTCAGTAATATGTACATTCATATGCACACTTCACTCGTGTGTGTGTGTGTGTGTGTGTTGGACATTACATTTTATGGCTGGAGAACTGTTCTGCAAAATTCAGGAAGTGCAAAATTCGCAGGATGTCTGTGATTTGATTCATGTATTGTTTCAAAAAGTGCATAACAGCTACATTCCCCCTTGAATACGAAGGGAAACAAATGCATCCTCCATTCTTGACTGTCATTTTATAGAAAGAGAGACCCCTTGCCCACTTTCAAAATGGGCCAGCTGGTGGATTTCTTTTCCTTGCAGCCATTTTCTTTTAGTTCAACCTCAGTAACAAATGACCATTGGAAGAATGTTTAAATTAAAGATTGAGTTTAAATTAACTTATATGAGAGATCTGGTTCTTGTGAGACAGGTGACAACTGTATGTGGGTGCAAATACAATAATGTTCTTAATATCCCAGCTTTGCGAGCCTTGCCTGGATTAAAATCTAGGGAGTCAAGAAGACTCGAAGTGCTCATTTAATGCCCTCCCCCTGAAAAAGAAGGGTCCCACAAGACCTCTTAGGAAGGGAGAACGCAATTATTTATTGGCAGACAGGTTCCATTCTGGACCTGTCAGCCTTGACGAACGTTGCTTTCGCAAGTGTAATAAACTCTTGCCGGGTTGGACGTTGGCTGATTTGGTCCCTTGGGTTTTAGGAGGGAACGTTGTGATTGCTTCCTCCGCCTCCTCCCAATCTTAATTTTCTCCAATCACATCAAGCCCTCCCCCCCCACCCCGCCTTTTCCAATTTCCAACTCCCTTGGCAAGAAGGTCACCGTGTTCTGCCATAGCCGCAGGCTTGCGGGGCACACCCTAGCCTGATTGATATGGGGAGACTTGACGCAGGCAAGTGCTAAACCTTAAAAAGAACACCCGTTGGCTTTCCGATCACATCCCAAACTCGCTGTCAGGCTGCAAAGGCACCAGGATTTATAGCATTAAAATGAAGCGGCAGCCACGCATCCATAAAGGAGAACAAAACTGGTGCAAGGGGGAGGGAGCCATTTCAGAACCAGTTTGGGAAATGAAAAAAAAAAAGGTCTTAATGTTCAGTTTTGGATCCCTCGCTTTATTTCTGGAAGGAGAAGGGCATAAAATGATAAATGTAATTTGGTCTAGCTTCCGTGGTGCTTTCCGTAAAGGTTCGGCTGGCTGCATTAGCTAGAGTCGTGACGCTTGCTGAGGATCTTGGCGCAGTGAGGGTGGCAGCCTTTTATCGGCGTACTCAGCCTCTCTGTGAAAGGGATGAAGGTTCCCCCTTCAGGAGAAAAGCTCTCCAGAGAGGGAGGACATTAGGATTGCAATCATTCGAAGCACAAGTCAGGGAGCCTCTTGCAATTCAATCACTGCCAACCTTTCCGATCCTCCTGCGGTTTGGGAGTGAGTTTATTGGTCACTCCTTTCTGCTGCAGGAAACAGCAGTACAGAATACAGAGATAAGTATCCCCACCACCACCACCCGTTTCCATTCGTTGGTGTCCTGTGATCCTTTGGAAGAAAGTGTGGGAAATAAGTCTTATGGTTATCCAGAGTGCACGGGTATTGCTATGACTTATTTTAGGGCGTGACTATTTCCCAGTTCAAACCCCTAGTGGGTAGCAATGGGACTGAACAGATTGGTGGAGCCACCACCACATCCAGAGAGTCACACCACCACGAGGCAGAAGGCTGTGGAGGCAAGAAAAGTAATTATGAGTCAGTTTAACTGGACCTGGTTAGGATTCAGAGCATCCTTGCGTGACCCAGCTCTGCTCTCTGTGTGTCCTGTTTAGAGGGTATGTGCTACCTAGCAGGGACACGGATGGCACTGTGGTCTAAACCATGGAGCCTCTTGGGCTTGCCAATTGGAAGGTTGGTGGTTCAAATCCCCATGACATAGTCGCCTTTGACTGGACTTAACTGTCCAGGGGTCTTTTTTACCCAGCACTGGTAGGGATACTGTTAATGATCACTTCTGCTCACCTGAAGTTTAAGCAGGTGGATTTGGAAGTTCCACACCAGTGGACCCACCAGTGGAGTCCAGCAGAACTTGGTGGGGTGACACTTCTGCCTCATCTCCCTCCATTGTGACAGACTGGGGGGGGGGGCACAGAGGCAAATAAAAGTTGGATTGCTCTCGGTTATGTCTGGTGCCCACTGGGACTGCAGAGGTGGGAGAGCAGAGGAAGAGCCAAGTAATTCTATTTATATTTATTTTTTATTTTTCTACTAAATTTATTAGTCATTATTTTTTGCCCAAGGCAACTCAAAGCAACTTCCAAACGAACAAACAAACACAACCCACATAGACCCATCCTCCTCCTGCTGTGTTCTACAAGGGGCAACCTTGAGACTCAGAAAGAGCATACTGATGGGCAGTGCCCCTCTCTGGGCTGGATATAAGGAAGGAGACAGGCAGGTGGGGCCTAAAGGTCCAGCCTCCACTGATTGCTCTGTAGTTCCTTTGGGGAGAGAGAAATAGGAAATCATTCACATTACTAAAAGTCCCTAGGTTCTTCAGAGAAACTTTCCACTTTACTGGAATGTGTCCTCTTTCCAATTCCAGAGAGAGCCTTTCAGGTTAAAAAAAGGGGGGTGGAAAACCACTGGATAACTCATACCATTAAATAAGTAGTAATCTCCTCCTTCACTCCCCGCCCCCCACTTCCACCATGATTTTTTGGGAGAGTTTTGTTTTCCCTGATGAATGGGTGAAAAATATATCTTCAAAATGTTCAGCGCCACTCTAGTTTTAACAATGGTATTAACGTCCCATTTGTTGCTTCTCATTACATGGTTTTACTGCATTGGGTTTTGTTTTGTTTAATCATGAAAATCCAGCATTTTGTAAAGCTCTTAGCACGCAATTCTTCCCTTCTGAGAGCACAGTGCCTGCCCACAGAGATGTGCCCCATTCAGCAGGAGGTAGGGAAAGGATGCATTTCCACAAGCTGATTGCCCTTCTGAAAAGCTTCCTGGAGGGCCATGTGCCTGTGGGGAGAGGGGAGGGCCGGAGGCAAAAGTGGATGGAGCAATGGGGTGTATTTCTAACCATTGGTCAGTGGTTTAGTTTCTGCACGTGCTCATTTCCCTCGCCTCGTTGTCATTCTATCCACCATCCAGGCAGGCAAGCAGCACTACCAGAGTTCAAGAGCACATTCCAGCATTAAAGGAGGATGTGACCCAAGTCCTGGGGAAAGAGGGGGTGTCTGGTGAAGGGGTGTTGCCTCCAAGCCTGGGGAAGGTTTGGCTTCCAAGTCTGAAATTACCCATCTCTGCCATTAAGGAGAGCAGAGTTAGAGATGAGATGAGGTAGTGGCAACACTCCAGTGGCAACATTTGCAGCATGGACCCATTCTTCCCTGCTCAAAGGTGATTGTGAAAGACTCAATTAATTCTGCAGTTAGGTCCCAGCATGAGTGGAGAGTCCATGATGCCAATGCACCACTAGTGGGTGGTGGTTTCATCTTATGAGGGCACTTCAGGCAAGAAGACCAAGACATACAAAGCACCAGTTTTCCCAACATAGGCCCTGGGGTTTTCCCTCAGCTTTCCCTTAACCATCCACATAGTCTTCAAGCACACTGGTTATTTTAATCTGTCTGAATCTGCATCTGATTGGCCATCTTGCTCTTTATTCTTGTTATTGTGAGTTGCTGGGCTTTTTTGTAATTGTCAGCACTATAGTTTTTAAATGGTTGTGAGACAACTTGGACATTAAGAATTTTCCCCTCCAAAGGTGGGTTAACACCCCACAAAAAACTCTCAAATAAATAAATGCTTAATACTCCTTCACCTTCTGTGTTGAATCTCCTGCACCAATTAACACTTGATCCGAGAATGTGAGACTTGGCAATTGGTCAGGAAACTACATCAGGTATAAGCTTTCTTGGCACACTGGGTTTTGCTGTTGAAGCAACTTGACAGCATTGATGGACTCATAAACAGCCTGGATGTGGGGGGTGGGGTGGGGGAACTCGCATATTAGAAAGAGACAAAAGATCATAAAGGAGATGGGAGGAGAGGAAGCTTACATTCAAAGAACAAGCAACGGATTTGGCATGGTAGCTGGACAGACTGCAGGAAGGAAAATGCAGGAGCAGGGTGGCCAGCCTCCAGGAAACCATCAAAATATCATGATGGACTTGCTGAATGTCCAGATGCAAATGGCTACAAATGAGTATGCAAATACCTTTCTTAAACAAAAACTGATGAAATGAGAGCCAATTGAAGCCCCCAAGACCTGATGAGAATAATTAGAGCAGCATTTGACATAAGCCCTGACAACAAAACAGTAACACAAAAGCCTAGTTTGTTGAACATGTGCTTGAGACATAGGAATTAATTGTCCAAGCCATTGTTGATACACTCCAATATGTTAGCGGTTCCATACATTTGCTTAAATTGTATATGTATGTCATATTATTGTTTTTAAATGCATCCTGTCTACTGCATGACTTGGTGCATTTTTCTGTAATATTTGGCTATACAGACTGTTCATTCTTGGCACTCCCGTTCACTGTTGGCTGGTTGCATTGATTGACTATGTGCAGAAGTATCCCAAACGTATTTATTTAAAATACAGTCTTTATTCCATTGTGCTCCCAATCTATTCATTCATTTGAAGCCTAAAATCTTCCTCTGTAATAAGATTTGAAAGGTAGAATCTATTCAGTCATATACTTGAGATAGATTTCACTGAAAATGACTAGCAGTGGTCTTTGCATGCACCACACAAACTAGAGCAAGACAAACTAGAGTTTGAGTACTGCTGTTGTTGGCACCCATCTGTTTCAAGAGACAATGGAGTGCACCTTTGTTTGTTTGTTTTTATAAATGTTTATTGAAAGGTTTTTTTTATAACTTACAATGCAAATAAAGAAACAAAATAACACATATCATAGCATATTTTCTTGACTTCTTTGGTCTCCCTCACATCTCCCGCTCTTGCATTCCTAATTAATAAATATCTAACCAGCAATTTATCACCTTATTTCCATTCTTATTATCTAATTTTCCAATGTTGTATCTCTAATTTTAGATATCATTTATTCAAACCTTAGAAATTTAAATTTAGCCTAATAACTATCCAAAATTTGTCTTTTCTCAAATTTAACTTCTCTTCATATTTCATTTCATCTAGCTTAATGGTGCCAAATTGTTTATAATCTAGCCTCCTTCTTAACATTCATACAATTTACAACGTTTCTGTAAGTAGGTCTTGAATTTCTTCCAATCTTCTTCTACCGTCTCCTCTCCCAGGTCTCGGATTCTGCCAGTCATCTCGGCCAGTTCCATATAGTCTATCAGTTGCATCTGCCATTCTTCCAGTGTGGGTAAATCTTGGGTTTTCCAGTGCTTGGCGACGAGTATCCTTGCTGCTGTTGTAGCATACATAAAAAATGTTCGGTCCTTCTTTAACACCCTCTGGCCGACGATACCCAGAAGGAAGGCCTCTGGTTTCTTAGGAAAGGTATACTTAAATACCTTTTTCAGCTCATTATATATCATTTCCCAGAAAGCCTTCACTCTAGGACAAGTCCACCAGAGGTGAAAGAACGTTCCTTCCTTTTCTTTACATTTCCAACACTTGTTATCAGACAAATGGTATATTTTTGCAAGCTTGACTGGGGTCATGTACCATCTATATATCATTTTCATAACATTTTCTTTCAAAGCATTACATGCAGTGAAGTTCAACCCAGTGGTCCACAACCTTTCCCAGTCCCCAAACATAATATTATACCCAATGTCCTGTGCCCACTTTATCATAACTGATTTGACCCTTTCATCTTGTGTGTTCCATTTTAACAGCAAGTTATACATTCTTGAGAGTACCTTAGTCTTAGGCTCTAACAATTCCGTTTCCAATTTCGATTTTTCCACCTGGAATCCTAACTTTTTGTCAAGTTTAAAAACTTCTTTAATCTGAGCGTAATGTAGCCAATCTTGCACTTTATCTTTCATTTTCTCCAAACTCTGCAATTTCCAATTATCTCCATCTTTTTCTAATATTTCCCAATACTTTGGCCATTCGACCTCCATATTGAGTCTTTTCCGGGCCTTAGCTTCCAATGGTGAAAGCCACCTTGGAGTTTTATTTTCCAACACCTTGGAGTTTTATTTTCTTTATATTTTATCCAGACATTAAACACTGCTTTTCTGACAATATGGTTCTTGAAAGCCTTATGAATCTTAACCTTGTCATACCATAGATACGCATGCCAACCAAAAGCATTGTTAAAACCTTCCAAATCCAGTACATCAGTGTTTTCAAGAAGCAGCCAATCTTTTAACCAGCAGAAAGCTGCTGATTCATAATACAACCTTAAGTCTGGCAGGGCAAAGCCCCCTCTTTCTTTCGCATCAGTTAATATCTTAAACTTAATTCTGGGCTTTTTGCCCTGCCAGACAAATTTAGAAATATCTCTCTGCCAGTGCACCATTGAGGGTGAAGTTAAACCACTGCATCTGCCGCACCAAAGTGACCTCCCCAGGGCAAAAGCCTGGGCAATGTGTACAATGTGTTGCCCGCTGGTGTGGTCCAAATGAAAGGAGAGCAATGTGTTTGGCACCAGCTAGAAGTAAGGAAAGGGGAGACAGGCTGATAGACATCCCTGCCTCACAGCAAGCTCTGAATACATGACCTTGACTCTTTCTGCAAGATTCTATTACTTTGTTCAGATTTTGAATTATTGGGAAGGAGAGTCTCCATCTTCGTTGTTTTATTCATTGTCTTTGAACCCATGGACCTCCAGAAATTGTTGGAATACAACTCTCATCAGTCTCAGCCAGCACAGCAAAAAGTCAGGGGTTATAATAAAACAAAGTCAGGAGGCCCTTCTCTCCAATTGTCATTGTGTTCCTCACAGAATCCTAGATTTCTGTGAATGAAACAACAGTCTGATGGAATCCAGGGAATCTGAATCTCCCTGTTGTAGTCAACGGAGGATGCTTGTTTTCCCTGGAAGGGTATTTATTTATAAAGGGCTTCCTAAATCCCCTTCCTGGCCCAGAGCCCAACTTGTGCCATTGAGGCGGGCTGCAATGGCAATGGCAGAGGCAAGAGCTTTACAGAAGGTGATGCCAAGTAGCTGTAGACAACCATGTGGTCACATCGTATAGCATTCCAGCTGGAGGCAAGCACACTGGGCCCCAGGACTGTCCTGCCTCCATCTGTTTTGTCAAGAGGAAAGCTGTGCTGTGCAGTTACAGCCCAACTGTAGGCATACGAATAAAAATTCATTAAGGAACAATCAAGATGGTTAACAAGTGAATACCTTGTTTGTTGTATAGCAACTGATATTACATAGACTATGGGTAGGCAAACTAAGGCCCGGGGGGCCAGATCTGGCCCAATCACCTTCTCAGTCTGGCCCACGGACAGTCCAGGAATCAGCGTGTTTTTACATGAGTAGAATGTGTGCTTTTATTTAAAATGCATCTCTGGGTTATTTGTGGGGCATAGGAATTTGTTCATATTTTTTTCCAAAATATAATCCAGCCCGCCACAAGATCTGAGGGACAGTGGACTGGTCCCCTGCTGAAAAAGTTTGCTGACCCCTGACATAGGCACTAAGGAACTCCACAAGGAGTTGTACTGCAGCATGAAATGCAGTTTGCTTCGTACAGCCCCTGCATGGAGTGATTCAGGGCAGCTTCCTTATGTTGTGTGTAGTATGTACAACAGGCCCATAGCAACCCTACGTTCAAAGCTGGGTTCCAATTTCAGATTTAGACACTGTCCAAAAGCATCTCTCTTAACTGAGTGAGTAGGACGTGGAATGTCAGATAATATTCTTAGGGTTGCATCCAGTGTTATGCAAACATATCTACACTTACACAGCAGGAATCATGAGGATTCCTTCCCTTGCATCCTGCAGCCCTGCATGTACTCCCAAATCTTACAGTGTATAGGTTCCCCAACCCATCCAGAGGAGATTTTGAGGGTGTGCAGGGGGGCTGTAGGCAGGAGGGGAGGAATGGGAAGTCCTACTGGACTCTCCTTCCTTGGAGGTTTCTAAGCAGAGGTTGGATGGCCATGTGCCATGGATGCTTTTGCTGAGATTCCCACATTGCAGGGGGTTGCATATATGATCCTTGGGGTCCCTTCCAACTCTATGATTCTATGAGTGGACATCTCCTCTGCTCATGCAATGCAATCCACAGTGTGTGAAAGCATAAAATATGAGGCAGTGGTTAGGATGTTGGGTTAGAACCAGGGAGATCAGGCTTCAGATCTCTGCTCAGTCACAAAGGTCACTGGGAAAAGCTGGGCCATTTACAAGCCTGCTTCACAGAGCTGTTATACAGTCCTATGAGGCAGGTTAGGCAGAGAATGTGTAGTCTATCCTGAGCTCTTCAGAGAAAGAGTGGGATAAAAATTAAATTTGACCTGAGAGTTGCACTCTCCTCTCTCTCTAGGAGAATCAAGTGTGGTCCCAGCCCCAGAGTCCTACCACTGGCGCAGCACGCCTCCCTGCAGGGCACCTGTCATGGGGACACCTGGTTGCACCCTCTCACACCCTCAGAATAATGTGCCTAGGGCCGCTGCCCCCACAGCCTGGTCACGCTATGCCAGTGCCTCAGTGAGATTGGATCCAGTAGGGTTAGTGGCCTCCCCCAATTATTATTAACTTTCCTCTTGAAGGTCTGTTTAGTATTCCTATATTCATCTCCTACACAGCTGTATAGAGGAAGATATTGCAGACACAGATCCAGCTTGGAGGCCTCATCATTGGTGCAGAGGGTATCATAGAGGCACCTCGGAAGCACTCCTTAAGCATGTGGAATTAAGCTTTTGACTGAAGCGCCATCGTCTGTTGAATGATATTCCTTCTCGCTTCTGTCTACTGCACTCATCCCAGCCCACGGGCATGCTCTTGGCATGTTACTAATTTGAGTTTGTGTCTTTGGTTCACTACACTCATTTGTTGCAAGGGGGGGGGGAGAGATTACAGAAAACAAAGGGCAGCAAAATTTCCTTCTTTGGCTCAGCAGAGGAAGTGGAGGTGAGATGGAGAGAGAGTGGGATTAGGTCCTTGTTCAATGCTGAATGGACAAATGGTTGGTTATGGCTTTATAATTTCTGGTTGGGTGGCTTTGCTCAAGAGCATCCTTGCCTGGTCCTTTCCCACAGACCTTACATAAAGGAACGGAAATGTGCAGGCCACCATATCAAAGGCAACGTGTGATGTTCTGCTTCAGAATTGGGAGGGTTGTCAAGCACACTCAGGAGAAGGCCCCAATAATGCGGAAGAGGCAGGATGCCCAAACATAGACTACCCTGGACTTTTTGGATCCCTCATAAAAATTAGATCATCAGTGGAGTAATGGACCTTTTGTAGGACTTGAACCCCCTGGTGAATGTGTGTCCTTTGGAGGCAGCCATAGAATCATAGAATCATAGAGTTGGAAGAGACCACAAGGGCCATCGAGTCCCACCCCCTGCCAAGCAGGAAACACCATCAGAGCACTCCTGACATATGGTTGTCAAGCCTCTGCTTAAAGACCTCCAAAGAAGGAGACTCCACCACACTCCTTGGCAGCAAATTCCACTGTCGAACAGCTCTTACTGTCAGGAAGTTCTTCCTAATGTTTAGGTGGAATCTTCTTTCTTGTAGTTTGGATCCATTGCTCCGTGTCCGCTTCTCTGCAGCAGCAGAAAACAACCTTTCTCCCTCCTCAATGTGACATCCTTTTATATATTTGAACATGGCTATCATATCACCCCTTAACCTCCTCTTCTTCAGGCTAAACATGCCCAGCTCCCTTAGCTGTTCCTCATAAGGCATCGTTTCCAGGCCTTTGACCATTTTGGTTGCCCTCCTCTGGACACGTTCCAGTTTGTCAGTGTCCTTCTTGAACTGTGGTGCCCAGAACTGGACACAGTACTCCAGGTGAGGTCTGACCAGAGCAGAATACAGTGGCACTATTACTTCCCTTGATCTAGATGCTATACTCCTATTGATGCAGCCCAGAATTGCATTGGCTTTTTTAGCTGCCGCGTCACACTGTTGGCTCATGTCAAGTTTGTGGTCAACCAAGACACCTAGATCCTTTTCACATGTACTGCTTGACAGTTTTTTATTTTTATTTTTATGATAGGAAACTGCCATATATACCAGGTCAGGCTACTAGTTCATATAGCTCAGTATTGTCTACACTCACTGGCAGTGGTCCTTCAAGCATCCAGTCAAGGATTTCTCTAGGAAAGGTACCTGGGGTGGGGCAGAGCTATGGAGCTGCTGTCCAGACCTTGAGACACTTCTGCTTAGCTGGATGAAACTGAGCAAGGTTGGGATCACATGGTTGCACTAGTGGGAGTGCTGGATTGGTGGTGGTGGTTCTGCTACTGCACCCACGTAGCCACAACTTTACCGCAAACCCATCCATGTAAGCAGAAGTGATGTGCTGGTGTTGGAAGGATGGCTCTCTCTCATCACAAATATCATTGCTGGGTCTTTCCCAGCCCTGCTGGAGATACCAGGGACTGAATCTGGGACCTTCTGCATGCAAAGCAGACTCTATACCACTGAGCTACAGCTTTTACATTCTCTCTTAAGAGGAAGGCACATTTGGCAAACCCTCACCATGATCAACTCCTGCCTCGAAACCTATGTTCCCACTGTCGGGGGCCTCCACAGTCACATACAGACTCACTGTTAAACTGTGTTTATGGAAGACAATCTTACTCGGCTATGAGTGGTGAAGAAGAAGAAGAAGAAGAAGAAGAAGAAGAAGAAGAAGAAGAAGAAGAAGAAGAAGAAAACAATCTCTCTCTCTCTCTCTCTCTCTCTCTCTCTCTCTCTCTCTCTCTCTCTGTCTCTCTCTCTCTCACACACACACACATACCCAGACAAGGAGCAAAGCCAGGAGATTTACCAAGATCCTAGTTTGCCATTATGTACAGTCCTGGTGGCTGCTTTCAGCTTGGTGATTCACTATTTGTCCAGGTCTGCCTTATATAAGCATAAGTAGGAAATGGAATGAAGAATAAGGATGGTCTGCTACTTCAGGTAACATAATAGCAACAAAGAAATGGAAGAATTGTTTGTGTGTGAACTATACCCTTTTTTGGTGAGGTTCTTTCTGCATTGCTATTTTCACAGAACACATCACCAGATGGTGCTGTTACATAGTACCATTTGCAGTCCTTTCTTATATACTTTCAGACGTCATCAACATAAGTTAGGGATACCTTTCCTAAATGCATAGCTGCCCATTTTGCTGTGTCTGAAACCCCTAGCCCTTTGATCCACATGGAGTTTTTTTTGCCTTCACTGGCCTAGGATTGCTTGTTTTATGATGGAGCTACTGTTTGTGGAGTAACATGCATAGCTGCCCATTTCGCTGTGTCTGAAACCCCTAGCCCTTTGATCAACATGGAGGTTTTTTTGCCTTCACTGGCCTAGGATTGCTTGTTTTATGATGGAGTTACTGTTCGTGGAGTAACAAGCATGAGGAGATGCTAACCTTGGTGGTAGATTTTATTTTAATGATTGCTCAAATTTGTTTGTGTGGCACCACATCTCAGTACTGCAATCTGTTAGTGGTTTAATCAAACAAGGCCCTGAAGACAGTTATGCAGCTGTTAGCAAACATTTTCTGCAAAGTTATGCTATGTATCAGGGACCCTGAAATTGTATTCACTCCGTCATGCCATCTGGGTGAGCAGGCACTACAGTAAATTAAGTGCTTATGAAACCTTTGTATTAGCTTCTTAAAAGGGGGAGGTGAGGAGCTTGGATTGGATATTTAGATTCTGCCAAGTCCCAATTCTGATATGAAAATGGGAGTGTCCATGGCTTCAAAAGATCTGATCTGCATAGGTGAGTATTATATATTTTAAAGTTTCCTTCATTCTTTTGATATTTCAGAAGGCTTTTTTTCAGTTCATACATTCTTAAACTTGTTTAAACCACTATTTAAACAATTTGTATTCTAAACATATTTTCTTTTCTTCCAGATCATCTTCATTTCCACCCTGAGTTGCGTATTGAGGAACAAAACCTTTATTTTTAAAAAATCACATTTAAATGTTTCATTCAAATCCATCTATAGTTTCATGAGGAAAATCACAAAACTGTAAGGATGTTAATAGTCTTCAAACTATAAAACCCATGATGCAGGGTGAATGTGAGTGAATCACACTTCCATGAAAACATAGAAGCCTTTAGTTAAAGTGAAGAACTGATTATCTTGAATGCATCTTTGTACAACCAAAATTGCCTTCGGCACCTGTATATATAGTATCTACAGCTCAAGATTGAAAAATGGAACTGCAAAATGGTATTTCTCCAGTAGTATTTTTTTTTCTGACACCATGTGAAGGTCACTGCATCAGTTGCACAACCAATACTGAGCAAATTCAAAATCTACATTACAGCAGGAATCACAGATGAGAAAGTAATTCTCCCCACACCCAATTCCAAATAAAAATGTAGCCTCTGAAGCACAGGGGCAAAACTTGCATCATGGATTCAGAAGTAAATGTAGTCCTCCTCAGTCACCAAAGCCTCATGCAGTGAGGGAGATGGACCTATTGACCTCACTGTCTCCTTTAGGTCCCCATCACTAGCTTCATTGCCTTCTATGTATTTGGGTTGGAACCTCTACACTATGTTCCTTCTGTCATTTTTGCTCCTTCTGTAATTTGGAACCCTGGAAGATCAGGGTACTAAATTGCATGGGAAGCCTACATGAGTACAGCAAGCTCATACCCACATCATCCAATAGAAGAAATGAAAAGAGGGTTAATGATTCTCCCAGCTTCAATCTTAATTGTCCCTTAAAAGGGAAACACAAACACAGTCTTTGTCAAGCTTCAGTCATTATGGTATCTATACCTGGAAATGGAGTGAGCTTTGAGGACTGGTTTGTCACTTCATGCATTCAAGTTTCCCGAGTGGTGGATCTTCACTACCACTTTCAGAAGACTTGGAACTCAGTTGCTAAGCTACCATGCTGGGTGTTGGAGACAACACATAACAAAATGGTTTCCGGGCTTGGGTGGTTCAGATGGGTGAATCCCTAGGAAATACAAAGTTCCATTGTAGGAGTATTGGTAAATGAGTTCGAAATTGTGGAGTGACTTAAAGTATCTACCAGCTGAGATAATGTTGGGTGGCAGAAGTCTGGAAGGACTGCTACAGGAGGATGGGAAGATGGCCGAGAAGTGTAATGAGTCTTCAGTGTGTAAGATGTTGGGCAAATGCCCATGCCTGCACCACTTTTTTTCAGGAAAGGCATCTGTTGAGCTAAATAAAATAGAGGTGAAAAGGAAAGAAATTCTAGGGCTAACTGACAAATTAAAAATTAACAAGTCAGCATCTGTATATGGCATGCACCCAATAGCTTTTTAAAAACTCAAATGTTTTCCTTCTCACTAAGCCAATTGGTAAGAGCCTCTTTGGGCACATCTAGGCTTCATTTTTTGCTGTGCTTTCCAGACATAGGTCTACACCTTGAAGCTCCATGTCCAAATTCTTGTTTGTTTGTTTTTTGGTCTCTGTGCTTTCCTCCAGAAAACCCGTGTTTTACCAGCAAACCAGTTTTAGAGCAAAGAGCAATCTGCAAAAAAACCTGTTTGCTGTTTGCTCCAATTCAGTAGAAAAACTTTTTTGTGTGAGATGTTTAATGCAGTCAAACCAACAATTCATGGTTTGACTGCATAGGCGTATGAAGGGACTCAGGCTAACGGTTTCCTGTAAACTTGCTAGAGAGAGCACTGGATCCTGATTCTGTCCAGTCCAGTCACATGACCTGGCAACCTAGCAGAACTTACAAGGCAAAAAGGGTGATGTAGGTCAAACTCTCTTTTAAAGGTAAGTTTTCCCTCTGCCGGGCTTGGGCCAGCTCTACTGGCAGTAGCCTTTCTCCTGAATGAGGTTTACATCTGGCATTTTTTTCTTGAGCCTACATAAATGACATTGGCTTCCCATATTTAATATTGCTTCCTAAGCCCAGTGCTAAAATTACCTGGCTGCACCACTGAAAAGAGCAAGTTTTGCCGAGGACGAGTCAGCCAGACTTCTGTAAAGGAGCTCCTGACTTCTACAGAAGCTGTGCTTCTGAGGTAAAATTGATCAGCATAAACTGAGGACAAGTGAATCAAAATACTTCTCCACACAATGCATAAAAAGCAGCATACAAAATCTGCACCAAGAGGTAGAGATGGCAAATAGCTTGGGAGTGTGTGTGTGTGTGTGTGTGTGTGTGTCCAACAAACTCATAGAGAATAGGTCTGTTCATGGATCTTTTTCCATGGTAGGCTAGTGGAATCACAGTGGACCTCTGGATCCCAGTGCCTGGGTAGTGTGGGGTAGGGGCAAAAAGAGATGTTCGTACCTTTCCTGTGGACTTTCCAGGAATATTTGGGTGGTTACTGTGGGAAAGAGGCCGCTGAACTGGAAGGGCCATTGCTCTGTCCTGATCCAATTTGGCTCGTCTAATGAAGAAGACATTAGTATCATTAAAATATATCTGCACAATACAAAATAAAAAATAAAAATCCTATTTAGTACAAGCCAGCCATTAAGCATGTGATAATAAAGCACCAAAAAAATCAAGTGATATATACCTGTGTGTCAACCAACCACCAGTGTTTAGACAACACTTTGGAGAAATGTATTACAAGCTGGGGGTGCAGAATTGGGGAGCAGCCTAGTCACAGGAGCTATTGAGAATTCCACATGAAATATATAAAGTGTGAAGTACTTGTACATCATTTTCCAGCATTGGTCCTCCCTCAAGGCATTGCTCCCACACTCTCATATTTCACCAGTCCCCACCTCGGAATTCACAAACACCTACAGATCGTGAAAGTGTCTTTGCTTCTTTGATTGATTTTGTGCAGAGGTGAGGAAATAGGTTGCGCCGTGACCATACGGAACAGTTCCGGCAGGCAAATATCATGGTTGCCTGGCTTGTGCTATCTGTAAAAATACACGATGTGCTTTGTTTAACAGCACTCCGGAGAGTCTGTGGCTCCCTCGTGGCTGTGCTGCTTCCAGAATGATCTTCCCTTCCCCGCAACCCCATCGGTCGCCATCACCTCGGAACTCAATAAATAAAAATGCAAAGGAGAAGAATAAAAATAGTAATCGATATTAAAGACTGGGATGGGTGGGGTCAAGTGCCGTTGGTTGGTGGGGATGGGGGAGGGGGGAGAGGGGAGAAGGAATCAAAACCCACCATGCAATCTCAGACCTCATCTTCCTCCTTCGGCGCAAATGACTGACAACTCGCAGGCAGAAGCCAAGGTGCTGGAACAAGGGGGTGACACTCATCCGTCTCCCCCCCCCCCCGTCCCCAATCTTTTGTCATTGGATTTTTCTGCTGGAGAAGGAAAGAAAGGGAGAAGCGTGCCTTTCCAAATGCTGCAACCGAAATGGTTGATATGAAACCAAACACGCCGCAGCGTGGCACTCAATCTGCAACCGACAGCCAGCGGCTGGCCAAGCGTGACGCCATGGCTCGTTTTTCACTCTGACACTACCGCAAGCTCCACGAGCCTTCTTGACTTGCAAGGTGATTGGAATATTGAATACAATACTGCAGTGGAAAAGCCTACCATGACAACAACAACCACCGCCCCCTCTTTCACCCACCCCCTCCCCACCCCTTTGATGCACAAAAATAAAGGCAACAAGAAAAGGGTTTTTTGTTTATTTGTTCACATCCAAGGGCCAAACGCCTTCAGAGAAGACCCCGCTTTCATTGTTTCCCCAGTTCTCCCAAATGCCGAGCCACCCCCCTCCCCTCCATGTCCTTTTCAGTGTGGATGCTTTTGCTATGGAAATGTAGCCCTGGTCATACATTGTGTCGATGGCAATGCTGTCAGACCACTGCAGTTCACCCTTCACCCACCCATTACAATGCTAATAAAGTTCCTGGAGAGAGCAGTAACTTATCATTTGCCCTCATGTCACAGCCTGGGAAGGGTGTGCATGTGAAAATCAAGCTCTCCAGAGGTACCTAGTTTCCCCTTTGTCAAACCCTACATTCCCTCCGGACAAGAGGCATGGATAGGAGCCGAGATGACGCTGTAAAATGCGTTTTGCAAAAGCGGACGCGGAAAGAAATCCACACAGCTTGGCACTGGATCATTAAAATTGCTAGGATAGAATCTGAGAAGGTAATTTGGTTAATAACCACTAATTACATTGCAAGCATGTACCTTCCCTCGACAGATGCCAGAGTGCTTTTTGCTTGTACAAGGGAAGCTTGGCTGTGGCATAACAGCTGCCATACCTCACCACGGCACTCTGATGAGCACCATCTCTGAGAGTTATGTTCTCAACCTGATTCTGTGACCCTCCTCAGTACCTCTTCATTGTGGCACTTTTCCCATTCTTCTTTCTTCTAGACTAAGTTCTGGCCGGCATGATAATCTGCATCCCTGCCTGCATTGTACCTGCAGTGAAGTGGTGACTCATCAGAAATGCCTTCCAAAGAACCAGATCTGTCCCTATCAAAACTCTAGAGGAAGTACTAATACAGTATGACTTGTGTCTATCACCAATTGCCACCTGAGGCACATCAAACCTTTTCCTAAATGAAACTTCTGCTATCATCAAATGCTCTGTCAGGGGGACAGAAGGGCCAAACCAATGGTCTCAAGACGGTTTACACCAGGGATGAGCAGCTGGTAGTCTGGGATCTACCAGTAGATCTCTGGTTGATTTGTGGTAAGAGATCAGCCAGAATTTCTGACTCCCAAATGTTGATCAACAGTTGCAACAAAGCAACTACTTCCTCACCTGCTTCAGGCTGCTAAAATGAAAAAGTGAGCCAGGAGTTTTATGTGAAAACAGCGTAGGCACTTTTCAGTTCAGGTACTGAACACAATGTGCTCACTGTCACATTCTTATTTAATTCTAATTTATCTCTTTTGTACCTAGTTTCGGTTGGTAGACCTTGGAATTTTAGTTTTAGGGTTTTTTGTTTTTGTTTTTTTGTTAATGAGGTTAACAAGCCTGAAGACTGCCTGCTCCTGGTTTAAACAAGCTCTCTGTGTGATTAAAGTGTTTGTGGACTGGACCATTTCAGACTGACTGTAGGTGGTGAGGAGGTTTGCATTTTTGAAACTTCCTCATGTGGAGCAAGGAGGATACCTGCTAGGCCTGTGACTCAATTAAAGAAATCATAGGTGAGTGACTGTCTTTGTTGATGAACAGATTAAATTTCTGTCTGCATCACGCCAAGAATTATGTAATTTTTAGATTAATAACATGGAAGTAATCTAATAAAGGTTAAATAATACAATTTTAAATGAGGCCCACATTCATTTGTGGCAGTCTGCTTGGTTTGTGTCTCTCTTCCCCCCTCTCCACCAGGCTGCAGACATTTGTGGACAACCCAGCTCTCCTCAAACAGACCAAAGTTGGTGACCAAAGGAGGAGTGTGTGAGAATAGATACAATGCATGGCAACAAACTGTGAGTCAGCTTCATGACAGACTAATTTCATCTGCAGTGTACAGTGTGTGTGTGTGTGGAGTGAAAGAATGAATCAGTCACAGGTACTTTTGAAGGAGAAGGGTGATTTAGAAGAAGTGCAATGGAGGTCCTTGCCTTGTCTGGGATGATCTTGCGTATCCTGGTGCCTGGAGATAATAGGCTCAAAGAAGAAGGAGGGAACCTTTTGGCACAAGGAAATGCCACTGCGGGCACATGTGAATCTGTGGGCACTGTGTTGAAGACCCCTGGAGCAACATATCAGCCTTTATGATCCAGAATGACCTTGTGAAAAGTAGCCCCAAAGCCCCAAGTATTCAAAACCTAGTTTATAAAAATTGTTCCAATACCCCGCTTCAAGTGTCTGTAGGCAAAGCTAAGTTCTGCATTAGCCCTGGGACTGATTTTACACCCCTGTATTTGCTAATGGTCATTGCAAACTAGTATTGCTCAAAACAAGGGTATTGTCAATGTGGAAGCCAAGGAAGCTTTTGGTCCCTGTCCATGGTGCTGAATAAAACCTCAATTCTATGTTCTAGTTCCTGAAATCTTTTGTCAGATGATAGCAGTTCCATCTCACTCCAGCAGGGAGCAGCGACACCCATATGCATACACAGAATCTCTCCTCAGGTTTTCCACCTGTAGCAATACACATTTTGTGTGAATGTCATTTATAGAACCCTGTATCTCCAACTCTACAACTCTGTGATTCTACTACATAAGGTTTGAGTTGTGCGTGGTATGCAGATGAGTGGCATTTGTTGAAAAATAGGGACAATGTTGGGGAACTGCAGTCAAAGGAAGTGATGGGATGATGCACCAAATGGGGGTGGCCCCTGGAGCAGACCAAAATCTGCATAGTGGTGTATCCAACAGTAGTGAGTGCTGTTGCGCTCCTGCCCCTGATGCACACTTCCCAGAGGCATCTACTTGACCACTGTGAGAACAGGATGCTGACCTACATGGGGCATTGGCCTGATCCAGCAGGGCTTGCCTTATGTTCTTATCCAATACTTCGTATGAGTATTTTAACCAGGAAAGATTTCAGATATGAAATGCAAATGATTCAGCATATAAAATGACATATAAATTATTTACTGGGATCCACCATTCCTATATTTCTGAAACACCAAATATATTCATCCAATTATTATTTTTTACTATTGGTGGAATGATTTTAATATGTATAATTTCCGGGAGCAGTTTTCCTTAGACACGGCACTGCTCATGCATGCATTTTTTCTTCACAGCATCCTCATGTTGTCATTCTCATTAAAACACCTCCCTCGTTTCATCCAAACGGACCATTTGCATGGTGCTTTGTTTCCTTTTGTTAATTAATTGACTTTTCTGTGGCAATGATAAAATCCAGATGTCATGGAGAAATTATATGGGACAGCATTTTTCTGGGTAGAGCCTGCACAAAACTTACTTGCGAGGTCAGTCCCGAGTTTGCCTGGGACTGACAACTGCCTGGTGTTCTTAATGCAGGATAGAAAGCGAGAAAGAGCCTTTAAGGTTGTGTGCCCATTTGAGGGCCAAACCTACAAGCTGAATCAACCACTTGCCAACAAAGGTCCGTATAGTTAAAGCCATGGTTTTCCCAGTAGTGATGTATGGAAGCGAGAGCTGGACCATAAAGAAGGCTGATCGCCAAAGAATTGATGCTTTTGAATTATGGTGTTGGAGGAGACTCTTGAGAGTCCCATGGACTGCAAGAAGATCAAACCTCTCCATTGTGAAGGAAATCAGCCCTGAGTGCTCACTGGAAGGACAGATCGTGAAGCTGAGGCTCCAATACTTTGGCCACCTCATGAGAAGAGAAGACTCCCTGGAAAAGACCCTGATGTTGGGAAAGATTGGGGGCACAAGGAGAAGGGGACGACAGAGGATGAGATGGTTGGACAGTGTTCTCGAGGATACAAACATGAGTTTGACCAAACTGCGGAAGGCAGTGGAAGACAGGAGTGCCTGGCGTGCTCTGGTCCATGGGGTCATGAAGAGTCGGACACGACTAAACGACTAAACAACAAGAAACTGAAACAGCAGGGGGAGAGTGTATTCTTGCTCTGGGGCTTGAGGGTTTCCTTCAGGCATATTGGTGGCTGCTGTGAGAACTGGATGGTGGTTTTGTTGGACCACTGGCCTGATCCAACAGGCTCATCTTATGTTCTTCACTTTGCCACCTTCACTTTGAAGAAAAGGCATCCCTGCATGGCTCCAATCTAACACCAATGGTCCCAATTTCAATCAGGGGCCCACAAGGGCTTCTTGCCTCCTTCCAGGTGCTTTGACTTTTAAAATGCCATTTATTACAAAGAGAACAGTTGGGGGAAATAAACTCTTGTGTGTTTGCATGCATGCTCAATGGGAAACCAATGTGGAGCCATGGCGTAGAGCAGAAGTGTAGTGATGCTGTGCACTGGTCTTTGGTAGCCAAACAAATAAATTGGTTTCAGTGGACGAAATAAAATAATATTTTAAGTTGCCTATTAGAAAGGAAAGGTTCTACAAAATACAACAAATACAAGAATGTTTTTGCTTCCTGCAGCAAAAACCTTTTAAAAAAAAACTTGCAAAAACATTAGTGGAGACAGATAAACTGTCCACATATTATCTCCTTTTTTGGGGAAAATGAATATAAAATTGCTAGAGCTTTTTAACACCTTGATAAAAGGATCTTCTGTTTGGACTCATCTGGAATATCTTATAAGAACCCATTTATTATGCTGACATGCTCTCCATCTCTTATATAATGCCACTTTTGCCAGTGATGGCCAAGTCCAAGAAGAGCATTTTCATTTTTGTATTCACAAAAGATGTTTCTACTTTACCCAGGAGAGCTCATTGCTACCTTTGGTACACTGAAATATGTCATCATTAGCCTCAATGTGTTATTTGGTAAAAAGAGAAACACTGTGCATTTGCGAACATTAATTGGAGTTATTTCAGATTAATCTTAATTGTTTCCACACTTAACCTGTTTTCTGCAATTTTCATCCTTGTTTTCCCAGGCTTTCAAATTTTGTTTGGTCTGCTTCTGGTTAGTCTGACATTCTTTTTATGCTTCATTTATAGATTATCAGAGCAATTCTACCGTCACGAGAGGGAGTGGTTATGGAAGACAAACCACACAAAAAGGTGGAAAGCAGACATTTATTTTTTGTTTAGCTAGGGGGTGGCGGGGGGGGGTATCTCCAAACTCTTCATCAGAAAAAAAGTCTTCTGATAAATTTTGACTAAGCTCTGGAGTGAACCTTTTACAAGGCTCAGACCTTTGGCAAGAGTGCTCCTGGATAATATCACATCACACTAAATTCTATATATTAAGGGATTTTATAATACCTTTAATTCCACTTCCCAATAACTGCAAACAAGCAATACCTTGGCAGCACTATAGACCCCCAGGGGAAGCAAGCCCTTTCCCCAAACATACAAAGGTTTAGAGCATTCCAGCAGCACATTCCAAACGAGCCTTTCCAAATTCATACTGAACGATTATTTAGGATAATGAATGCAAGATTCACATAACCAACCTATTCCAGGGCAGAGGGGAGAAGAAATCAGTGTAATCCTTAAGTCTTCTTCCATAATGAAAATGAGGCCTGAGTACAACACCAAATATCACATATAAAAATATCAAGCTGTGTGGGACTCATTCCGCAGCAGTGCTCTCCCACATATTGTCTATTGTAACACTGGTACCTTGGGTTACAGACGCTTCAGGTTACAGATGCTTCAGGTTACAGATTCTGCTAACCCAGAAATAATACCTCGGGTTAAGAACTTTGCTTCAGAACAGAAAGTGTGGCAGTGGGAGGCTCCATTAGCTAAAGTGGTGCTTCAGGTTAAGAACAGTTTCAGGTTAAGAACAGACCTCCAGAACGAATTAAGTTCTTAACCCGAGGTACCACTGTATATGAATTCTAAGGTCTTATACATAAAAATCACATGTTAATAAATTTACAAGGCAAACACATACATAAGTATATAAACTCCGTGTCCGAAATAGAACAGGAGAGCAATCCTGAAACCATTTTGACTCTCCCAAATTGACCTCAAATATTTCTCTGCAAGGAGGAAGGAAATAGGAAAGCCTCTCCATTGTCGTTTGCTTACCTGTCTTAAGGGCGTATGTGTGTATGAATAGGGTGAGCCTGTGACCTGGATTCAGGAATTAAAGCATTTATCATCACAAAAGAATGGCCGGGCTGTGAGATAGAGCAATGATTGACCATTGTCAGGTTTCCTGGAAGACAGGATTTCTGTAGTAGACCCCCCCCCCCCCGTGATTTATTTCAGCTACAGACCACCTCCTTCTGTGATGTATGCAGGATGTTTTGAGGGTTGATCTTGAGCTACAGGGTAGGAAATTTCAAAAGTCTATATAAGAGCTTACACACCATTGTTCTGGGTTCCTCTCCTCCCTCCCTGCGTGGGGTGAGTAGGGGATGCTGTTGCAACAGTTTCATGCTTACTAGCTGTTTTGCTTCTCAATATTCTCTGGTTGGCCTCTGTTAGTTTCTCCTACCAACAGAGAACCTACTTAAGGACTCTATACAGGCTCATGGATACCCCATAAGGGAAAGGGAGCAGGCTTTTTCTCTCCTTATAACACTATTGATACAGTAACCACTTAGACCTGATCATTCCAACCAAAAGCTACCCTACCAGGAGAGAGGATAGGAAACTGGAAGAAAATTACTGAATAGGCAATCAGCTCCATTCATATGACTGTTGCATTCCAACTGATATCATGACTTCATGGGTGACCTCTTTGGGAAAGTGATTCCCACACAGGAAGGAGTATGTCTGCATGAGAAGGGGAAGGTGGAAAGGGAAGAGTAGGCAACCTACATACAACTTGTTTTCTTCTGCTCTGGAGGATAGGACTAGAACCAATGGCTTCAAGTTACAAAGAAAGGAGATTCCGACTAAACATCAGGAAAAACTTTCTGACAGTAAGAGTTGTTTGACAGTGGAGTGGTCTCCCTTGGGAGGTGATGGACTCTCCGTCCTTGGAGGTTTCTAAGCAGAGATGGATGGCCATCGGTCATGAATGATTTAGCTGAGATTCCTGCATTGCAGGGGGTTGGACTAGATGACCCTTGAGGTCCCTTCCAACTCTACAATTCTATGATTCAATGATTCTAACTGTATCCACTGATATTCATCTGTTGTTATCTTGCCTCTTTCTCCCCCTATATGGGTCCTCACACTGTTGAAATACAGACTGGAGGTGCCTTGGGACAGGGATCCATGCTTTTGCAGCCCCATGTATAATGATGGTGCCGTAATCATCATTCTCTCTCCACTCCCTGATTCACATTCTATACATTGTTGTCTAAGACACAGAACTAACATCATAGTTGTTTTCATTTTGGTTTTTTTACCACTGTGCTTCACAACAAAAGCCAGGGTGACCTGACAAATGCTGGCAAGAAATTAAGGCTACTGTCATTGAGGAAAATGGGCTCAGTAGACCATTGATCTCCCATTCTGTTTTCCTGATTGCTCTTTATCTGATGCTATTCTCTACAAACGGTTCCTTCCTGGCTAAGGGTCATGGAACATTATGTGCCAAACGCAGGCTGGCTTGACACAAGTTGCCCACTCAGCTTGCCTACCTGGAGAACTAATTAGTTCCTGGGTACTAATTAATGACTGCAAAGTGGATTCTAGATGCAATACAAATAAATCATCAGAATGAATCTCTCAGTGAGTGAAATGAGGGTAGGGGGCAGAATGCATCTCTGGCTTCCTTCTATTTTTTATTTTTATTTTTCTGTAAATAAGAAGAGATCACAAAATAAAGCCGACAGAAACCCCAGCTCTTCTCCGCTCGCCTGGCTCACCGTCTGGAGACCAAACTGTGCTGCCTCCTCTTGGAGCAGTCTGATTCATGAGAGCTGATCGTCTTTGGTTGCCTCATTGCTGTGACATCGCGAGGCTGCTGTGGTCCCTGCGCACATGGCTTCATTGTATCGCCGCCTCACAGTGCCATGTAATATGACTGAGGCATGTGATTTCCAAGCACATATAGCATCAGGCTTGACCTTGAAAAGACGTAGAGGCTAAATGCTTCTGAATACCGCTGACTGAAAGGATGAAGAGAGAATGAACAAATCAACGGGAAATTAAGCAGGCATTTAATGCAGGGTGCTCTCTTTGGCCTGCATTACATTCCCCAAAGGAGAGGCATTAAAAACGTGTGTGAGGGGGAAAGTCTCCCATTAAGTACTGTACTGCGGCATAATTCTCTCTCTCTCTCTCTCTCTCTCTCTCTCTCTCTCTCTCTCTCACACACACACACACACACACACACACACACACCACACACAGACAGAGAGAGAGACGCAGACACACACAAATAGAGCAGTTAAATAAATAAATGTACAATCCTACAGATGAGTGGGTGTGAAACTTTTTCCATCCCAATGGCCACATTCACTTCTAGGCAACTTCCCAAGTGCCACATGCCAGAGGCAAAAATGAGACCAAACAAGACATTTAAATTTTACCTTTGTACACTAGACTAGTTGCTACACACACTCACAACCCCCTCTCTACACTCCATCCAAACAAAAGGCAATATCAGGCTTCATGAAAACAGGGCAGCCAGACCAAAATTTCTGGAAAGTGAAGCAGGGTCATTGAGGGGTGTGGCCTGGAGAGAGTTCTAAGGGCCAGACAGAGAGCACTGGAGGGCCACTCTTGGCCCCAGGTCTGAGGTTTCCCACCCCTGCTATGGATGTCTAGTGTAAACATCTCTACTCAGAAGCAAGTTCTGCTAAGTTCAATGGAGCTTCCTCTCAGGTAAATGAGTATAGGAATGCAGCCTTGCATAGCCAGGATTCCTTGTATTAAATGATGGAAGTTAAGCCATAATCCTGTCCTAATTGCTGCTTCTATTTTTAATGCAGGGAAACCCAGCCATTTCCATCACATGCATGCTGTTAAATATTCACCACGCCGAACATGCATTTCACCACTCAAACAGGCTCCTTTTCTACCTGGTTTAATCAGCAAAGTGTGAATCTGCTCTAATACTGCTGCATGTGGGTTACGGCTGTGAAATGCTTGACATTTTTTGACAACGAAATCATGACAACTGATTCCTGAAATGGGATTCTAGACAGCTGTAAAAATGGGAAGCCGGATATGGAAGGCTGGATATTTTTACAGAATGTCTTAAACAACAGCTCTAAAGCCACTGGTCTTACATGGGATCTAGGCCACACTCTTATACCACTTAAACAGCCATGGAAATTCCTGGGAACTGTAGTTTGTTGAGGATGCTGACCCTTAAAAGCTATTCTTCCCAGTATCCTTAACAAACTACAGTTCCCAGGAATCTCCACAGCTGTTTAAGTGGCATAAGAGCACTTTAAATGAATGGTGTGTATGTGACCATAGTCGTTTCAAAGAGAAGCCACACAGCCTGACACCAAAAGACCCTGCACAGTACAATTTCATCTGTCCATTTGGGAAACACAAGATAACCATTTACCAGATGATACCTTACTATGCTGTGCAATCATACAGCCACTTTAGAAGACGGCAGTTTCTAGCATCCACTGACAGCCTCGTTGATGTTATAATTACTCAGAGAAGCACTGTGATAGCCTGGTGGAGGACCAGCTCAGCTTTTCCCCTTCTACCATGCAGTCTGAAGTATGCCCTACCCACAATGGTGGATATTCTTCAATGTGACAAGCTGATCCTCATAGAAAACCAGATCCCAAATAGTTCACATGGATGACAGATCACAGGTTTGCCACTTCAGTCAACTGAATTTGATTATAAGCCCTCCGTTGATATGCAGCAGTCCTCAGCACTGTTGGCCTTGCATCCTTGCATGACTTGCATGAGAACCAGTGTGGCATAGTGGTTAGAGTGTTGGACTAAGACTTGGGAGACCAGGGTTCAAATCCTCAGTCTGCCATAAAGGTACTGACATTTAAAGCCCTAAATGGCCTCAGCGCAGTATACCTGAAGGAGTGTCTCTACCCCCCCCCCCCACCATCCAGCCCAGACACTGAGGTCTAGCTCCGAGGGCCTTCTGGCAGTTCCCTCACTGTGAGAAGTGAGGTTATTGGGAACCAGGCAGAGGGCCTTCTCGGTAGTGGCCCCTGCCCGGTAGAACTCCCTCCCATCCGATGTCAAGGAAATAAACAACTATCTGACTTTTAGAAGACATCTGAAGGCAGCCCTGTTTAGGGAAGTTTTTAATGTTTGATGTTTTAGCGTGTTTTTAATATGCTGTTGGGAGCCGCCCAGAGTAGTATTATTATTTATAAATTATTTATAATACTTTATAAATAATCATCAGCATAATCATCATCATCATGGAGTGGCATTGAACCAGTCACTGCCTCCCAACCTAACCTACCTCACTAGGTTGTTGTGAGGGTAACATGGGGAAGAGGAAGCCTATGTATCACCACCTTAAGCTCCTTGGAAGAAAGGAGAAAATAAAGAAATAATAAATAAAAATCCTCTTGATCTGTGGAACACTAAAAGCATATTTGTGCCACACGTTTCTAGGAAGGATTACTATTATTATTTTAGTGAGTTTTTGCAACTTGATATTTATTCAGAAAATTTTAAAAATGTGACTGGTATGGTTGAATAGCATACTCTCTTTGACCCACTGAAATAGCATCCTACACTGTCTATGAATTGTGATAGCCCTACTAGGCATCTCCTTGATCATTTCCAGATGTTTAATCAGTTTACCAAGGCCAACTCTTGATTGGTTGGTTTGACCTCATCCAGGCTACTTGTGGCTGCTGGTCCACATTCTCTGTCACTCATGTGGACCATTAAAAATGCCCTAGACATATTAGCCACCCAGTTAAAAGGATGTTCCATTCTGAACATTCATGGACAAGGCTGTATACTACAGACAATATTACTGCACTTGTGTGCCTTGGGAAGGTTCATTCTTTCTGTGAAAAGCAACTAGCACAGACTTCAGCCCTGCCAAAAATGATATATGCATCGTGAAATCTCAACATGAACTCCCTGAAACCTGGACAATATATACTGAAACTTTCCAAACAGCTCCAAAACTACAGTATCTCATATTATTTCTATGGATGATTTATAGTTTGGCTGTGAGAGTAGCTAGAAAATGACAGGGGTTGGGGTTGTGTTTGTAGAGAATTCTTTGGGACAACCAAAGGAATTAAGTGACCCTGCAGCTTTTGCTCTCATTCCATTCCTCCCAAATAACCCTGCTCTGTGTTATTGTGCAAAGAGAGACATGTTATGCAAATTGATGATGATGATGACTTGAATAGTAATTACCACATTTAGAATGCTGCAAAAACATTCTTTTGCTGGGCTGTCCTAGCCCACGCAGTTGCTTGCAAACCAAGCAACGTTACAAAAATTAATAATAAAACAATAAATGGGGGTGGGGTGGGGGTGGGGGTGGGGAAAGCAGACAAGGCCAATAGGGCCACAAACATTTTGCTTCCTGAGATGAAGGTCAAGATGGTGCCCATATTCTATGTACAGGAGACAACTTCACATCTAGTTTAGGCCACACCTGCTCTATTCACTTAAACCATCATGATGAACAGTCATGGCTTCTCCTAAAGAATCTTGAAAATTGCAGTTAAGGGCAATTGTTAAGGGCGCTAAAGTGTTAACCGCTATTCCCTTCAAAGAGCTATAATTCCTAGAATGGTTTAAGAATCAGTCCCTCTTCCTAGGGAAGAAATCTGGGAATTGTATCTCTTTGAGGTGCCTAGAGATCTTCCAAAAACCCTCATCATTCTTAGTAAACTACAGTTCCCATGATACTTTGGGGAAAACCATAATGGTTAAGGGAGCACCACAGTGCTTTAAATGTACAGTGCAGGTGTGTCCTGAATCTTATTTGAATCACCTCAAGGCAGCAAGCTACCTTAGGAGGTGCAGGGCAAACTGCACCTTCTAATCTTGGAGGACAGAGCTCTGTCGTCCAATGCTGTTTCTACCTCCCCAGCATCTGCCACCTGAGGCAGCTGCCTCACTCAGGCTAGTGGGTAGTTTGGACCAGAGGCAGGGACAATAAACATGGCTCCCCTCTCCATCAACCAAAGAGGCAGGCACTCCTTTTGGGTCCCTATGGGGACAAGCCATTTTACAGAGTTGAAATAGCCAATTCAGACAGAAGCTAACTGAAATCTTCAAGGTAGGTAAGGTCTCTGACAGTGAGGAATAGGTTCAGCAACCCGTTCCACTCTTAATCAGTGTAATGAAGCAACTCTTCAGGAATTATGTGTTTCTAAACCTGTTTTGGCTCTCATTGACTCAGTCCACAGCAAACCTTCATTAAGAAGGTTTATACAGATGGGCGAAGCTGCATTTCCCGTTTCTCACGAGGGAAGAAAACAATAACTTGTGATTTATGCCAGTGTTGTGGTGTGTCAGTTCTGTTCTTTCCCAAACTGCATAATTAAAAAACAGTGTTTTCAGTCTTGAAGAATACTTACAATAAACAGTTTTGGTGGATACTAAATGACTCAGCTCCAGAGCTTAATCAACTGCAGAAGATGTGTATTGCTGCATATGCTTGAATGCTGCAAACATTATCTTTTATACGCTCACTTTTAACTGAGAAGAAATAAAATCAAAATAAGAACAAGTTAATGTCCTTCTTGGCTCGGCGAGAAGAAATAAAGGCAAGAGAGGGGAGATTGGTTTTAATGCAGCAGCAACAGTTGCAGGGCTTGCATCTATTATAGATTTTGGAAAGTTGTATTTTCACTATGCACTTGGGTGCCATTTTTAGTCCATATGGTGGATTGAACCTTCCAAAACTGCATTGATTTTGTTAACCAAATACTGCATGATGGTTCCTAAGATCAAGGAGCAGGTTTATATCTGTGTTTGGCTATAATTGGATGCTATTTTGAATTGAGGTGGCAGACTGAAGCTTTCAAAACTGCACTAGTTTTAAGCTGGCATCAATGGTTAATATTGGTCCAGCTTTGAAAGGTTCAGTCGACTACCTCAATTCAGAATTTTGAAAACTGCGCTGATTTTTTCCCCCTTCGAATTCCTGAACAATGCCAAGTATGAGGCTAGTATTATCAAATAAAACATTTAATGCTAGTGAGTTTCCCATCAACTGTGTGTGGAAAAGAGGCCATATATCTCTTCTCCTTTGGTTGTATCAACCTAAGTAGACTCATTGAGATTGAGGGGGGAAATTAATTCCAGATAGGTCTACCTTGAGTGAAACCTAGTTACATAACAGCCCTTCAATCCCCAGTTTCTCTCTCAGATCTTCTGCCCCTACTTCTCCAAATGCTGCAGTCTCATGCAGTCATGTTTCCAGGGAACCTACCACCTGCTGTTCACTGCTTTCTTTATCCTTAACTCTTGGTTGCTAGGCATGGAAATAAGTCTGAGATGAAAATCAGAATTGGTGTAGCAGTCACAGCTATCACAAAGTCACTGAGGGTTCACTAAAGCAGAAGAAAGCCATTATAATTCCCCTGTGCAGGTTCACTGGGAAACATCAAAATGCAATATAGGAGACAGGCAATAGGATAGTGGTGCAAACATGGACCACATCTGCACTATTATACCACTTTACATAGTCATGTCTGCTACCAAAGAATCCTGGGAACTGTAGAGAGTGCTGAGAGTGAACAGCAAAGAACCTGCACAAGCAACGCTGACACCAAACCCTACATATATTAAGTAAAATAGAAACATCGTCACCCACCCCCTCCCCATCTTTCACCCACCCCACCTCTTTCCCCCTTTTCTTCCTAATGTTTCAAGAAATGAAACTGATTTATAAAAATGTTGCATGGGGGGGGGGAATACGAGAGAGAGAGACATTGCACACACTTTTGTAATTCAAGAAAATCTTTAATAAAAATACATTTTTAAAAAAAAAAGTGCTGAGAGTTGTGAGACCCCTATTCTCCTCACAGAAGTACTATTTGCAAAGGAATCAGTTGTTAAACAACTTGGGAATTGTAGTGGGGGGGAGTGGTTTTCTAACAAATTTCAGGACCCTTAACAAACTGAAGCTCCCATGATCCTTTGGGGGAAATTATGACTGCTTAAAGTGGCATGATACTGCTTTAAACCCATGGCATGGTTGTACTGTACAAGGTCTTTGATACTAGAGTGGGATGCGGCAGAACAGTCTCAGCCCCCAGAATTCAACTTGTTACATGCAATGCCATCATTTGCCAGCTCCCATTCATAGTGCTAAGTTTCCTGGAATGAATGAAGCGGGATTCATCTCCAGCTACTTCCAAACAAAAACGAAATAGAATCTAGTGTTCTTTGTCACTGAATAGAAATTTATGTTCTGAAAGAAGCTTCTGTGCAAGCATGAATGAATGATGAAGTATAACAGTTTTATGACCTCATCTACCTGATGCACAAGAAATGATTGAAAATGAATGTGGTGCATTTGGGAAGTTCATTAGCAGTGCTATGGAAAATTTACAACCAGAAAATCAGAGTGCAAATGTAGCTTAATCAAGCCCAGGTACTCTGAAAAGTTAAGTCGAATGAAATTGTAAAATGTTTTATTTTTTTACTATGTTGCCACGTAAGCAAGAGAAGAGTTTCAACCTCTCTAAAAACTCTAAACATTTAAGTTCCTGGGGAAAACTCTATTCTCCTGTAACTTATCTGTGTGTATGTATGCACATTTAGTAGTAGTAGTAGCAGCAGCAGCAGCAGACGTAATTTATACCCTGCCCATCTGGCTGGGTTTCCCCAGCCCAACAGAAAATTAATTTAAAAAGCAATAAAACATCGAACATTAAAAACTTCCCTAAACATTGTAATTGGAAATCCCTCTAAATAGGTTTAAAAAGAGGCAAAGTGCTCCCTGCTCCTTTACTATTTTTTCTCAGGTCAATGGTCTCAAATCAGAGAAAGTTTGTCACTTAGGTTTCATGGGATGATCTGAGGGCACATAAGGCAGCTATTTAGTTGAAGACGAGCAGGCCTGGCTCTGGTCAGTGTCTGGTGGGAGACCACCATGTCGACCACCTTGAGTTCCATGATGGAAAAAGCTGTGAGATATGTAATGAATAAATTCATTGATGAGTAACTATGCCGTGACATCAGCCTAGTAAATCCTCTCTAAATGAGGATAGGTTTGCATTCCTTTTTAAAATTTCTCACCACCATTTCCCTCCTGATAAGCTTTTCACATCCTAATCTACAACTTTGCTTCCCAATTCTTTATGTCTCTTCCCCTTGCATGGAATAAAAGATGTAAATCCTTCACTTTGGCGCTTATCTCGCCTTTTTGAAATATTGCACACCCAGAAAAAGTAAAGTAAACACTGGGTAGTAAATTTCGATTGGAATCAGAGAATGAAATGTACGATAATAATACAGGAAACCAATTTCATCAAGATTTCTCCAGGGAAATAGGGAACTAACAATGTCTATAGATCAGTATAGCCAATATAGTGGCCTCCAAACAAAAACCTGTTGCCTTGCTTCTGTCCTCCTTCTTTCACATTACTTTCCCTTGCTATTCACAAAGTTCATAGCCTTTGTTTACCATTGATTGCTTTGCCTGCCTCTAACATCCCCAACTTCCTGCCTGCAGTTAGACTCAGTGGCCATTTGTGTACATGTGACTACCAACACATATGCTCAGAGCTCCAACGCAACCAAGGGCACCCAGATTTCCACAAAGGAAATACTTGTTCCTGCATCCTGAGTTGGACTGTGAAGTCTGACATGATCTGCTCATTGACAATCCCAAGATCACACTTACCTACACATATACCTCAAGGTTTCTTTTTTGCATTTAGAATACAAAAGACCTGACTATTCCTTGCCCACTCAACCATGTTCTTGGCACTGGAGGGGGAAGAGGGGTGTGGGAGGAGCGCACCGCCCCTGGCAGCGCAATCCCAGTGGGTTGCTATGGCAGCTGGGCCCCCCTCCTATGCCCTGCGCCGCCTGCTCTCCGCCCCCCAGTGCTGGAGCATGAAGCTCTGCCACCTGTTCTTGGATTTCCCTATATCTACTAGAGTTGGATCATTACACAAATTAATGAGGGCTGGACTAATTCATGGATGATGTGCCCATTAATGACTAGGTAGCCCATTAATGGCTAGGATCAGAAGTAGTGTATTTCTGATTACCAGAAATCTTCTTCTTCAAATTACATCTGTGTCTACTGAAGTCAATGAAATATACATACATATATATATATTCATAGAAAGACTCAGGTAGGCTGTCGTGTTGGTCTGACACAGTCGACCAATTTTTAAAAAATTAAAAATTGTCCAGTAGCACCTTAGAGTTCAACTAAGTTTGTTCTTGGTGTAAGTTTTCGTGTGTATCTGAATAAGTGTGCATGCACACGAAAGCTTATACCAAGAGCAAACTTAGTTGGTCTCTAAGGTGCTACTGGACAACTTTTTAATTTTTTTATATATTTCATAGAAAGACTGTGAGCTATCTGGAGCTCTGAAAATTTCTCTGAATTCTTGAATAGTTATCAAATATTTTCTGGCTATTTGATAAGCATATTTAACATGGTGACAATTTATTTCAATATTTCATTTCTGATGCCATTTCTTGGTTGACATGCAATGGTATGTTATATCTTATAATTGTCATGTGAAAGTATTAGTATTTGATGGTTGCTAATAACTGTTATGCAATGGTGTATGTTACTGGACAAATTTTCAACTGGACCTAACATTTGACAAGGTTATACTTATGAGGTTTCATCTGTCTGTCAAGCTAGAAGCAAAAACAGTTGAGATGTGCCAACAAATCTAACACACTTGAAATTAGAGGTAAGCCTCTTCACATTCAAATTTTCACATTCAGAATTTAAATTGTGGGGTATTTTAGAACCAGAAATATTAGCAAATATTTGCAGATTTTCCTTTCATCTCTAGAGCTGCTGCTATTAAGCCGGCATACAGAATATTAAACAAATCTGGCCTTTTCCCAGTGAACTTATGAAAAATATATTGCTGGGAGTTGCAGGAGGAGGAGGATAGTAAAGCAGTGCAGTAATTTGAAAATAAATAGCTTTGAAAAGAAACACACCAAAACAATTCTCAAACTGTCTCCCTGCTATGTTTATTCAGCACAGGTGCTGAATAGCTTCTAGACAAGATTTCACAAGGCATTGAAAGAGAAGAAAAGAGCAGGCTCCTTGTGGATTTGGGCAGTGGGTATTCACCAAAAGAATAGTCAAGCAGTTGAAAATGTTGGGTGGGGGCATATTGTAAAAGAAGAGTGCTCTGTGATCTTAATGGTTAAAATCTGTAACCACACCAAGCTCCTGATTTTTGAAAAGTGTTTCCATACAAACCAGAGAAATCAAAGGGAACTTGAATGGGAAAAAAGAAAAGCCATCTTAACAGAGACAATAACTAGCGAGCCCTCCCTGGTTGCAAATAGACCCATGCGTGTTTCTAGCAAAATTCTTCCTGTATACATGGGACTGATTGGCTGAGGTTGGAAAGGATGTTAATTTTCATCTAGAAGAAGGTATTAACCCAGCAGATTCTTCGTTTGCTATACACCAGTGGTTATAAGATGGAGAAGCCTTCTCTTTTCTTCAAAGGCCCTTCTACGCTGCAGGCAGTTCAGTAGGATAAAGAGAGGAGAGCTCTCTGCAGTAGTAACTCCCTTCCAACATCAGTTTGATGCTGACTGTTGGCCCCAATACATTTTTGTTTTTCTGGGCTAGATTTCTTGGGGATTCTGATTCAAGTCCCAGGACCTTCCTTCTTGGTCTCTCTCTTAGGTGATGGAAAAAATTATTTGCTCTCATGTGGGTACCATACTCCAAGACTCACCTTTCGAAAATGGAATGTTAGCTTCTGACTACATACCTATATATCTTGTCAGGCATTTCTGCATAAAGACTTCTCTAGCCAGGAGGCAAGAAGCATTCCAGACAGACAGAAGAACTGGAGAAGAGGTGTGGAGCAGGGCCAGTATGGGGTGTGGCTTGGGACTCAGATAGAGAGGCTCCTGGACCTGAGGTTCCCTACCCCTGCTTTTAATGACAAACATATATTTTGGTGTTATGTGAGAATTTAAGGCACCCCAAATTCCTAGGAAGCAGATAGAAAGGCAATTAGAGTTGGTGACTAGCATTTAAAGAAAAAAAATTTACTTTTGCACAGTGAAATTGCAAAGTGAAAGGCAATGTGGGTTGATTGTTTTTGTAGTTTTTGTGATTTTAACTCTTAAGGGGTGAAAGCCTGACGGTCTAGGTCTTACTGATGAAGAAACTGTGTTTGACCCCACGCCGGGGGGGGGGGATCTAACAAACTTGTCATTCCAAGATGCTACGTAGTTTGAAATCAGAATAGTTGAATGATAGAAATTGGCTTTGCATTAAAGTCAAGGGTGAATGTGTGACCCTCAATGTGAAGAAGATGCAGGCACCCTGCGAGACGCTTGGATGGTCTTCCATTTTTCAATATACTTCAGGAGCCTCTCACAGCTTTTTGCAGTAGAGAAATGTAAGCAAATGAATTGTGACAAGGTTCTGGAAGTCAAAAATATGTAATAAATAATGCACACACTTTTCAAATGACTGCCTTATTAACTCTTTCCTTTTCTGTTTGTTCCCGTTAAAGGGCTCAAACAATGTCCCTTTTGCTGATTTCTCTATTAAATACCGAGTCTGTTCAACATGTAGGCGTTAAACAGTTGAACTGTTCCTAGGTTCTGATATGGAGAGAAAGAGAGTCCATGATCATTAGGATATTGTCTGCCATAGGTGAAGATCACCTGTTTGTCTCTTTGCATGCTGGACACCACAGAGATCATAGTTACCATGTCAATGGAGTAGTGTTGGCCAAATTTGGGTCTCCAGCTGTTATTTGACTACAAGTCACATTATCCCTAGCTAACAGGACCAGTGGTCAGGGATGATGAGAACTGTAGTCCTAAAACAGCTGGAGACCCAAGTTTGGTCAACACTGCAATAGAGAACCCTCCTGAGAACCGTGTGTGTGTGTTCCACCTGTCTACTACCTGCTGTATATTTTGTGTGAACTGGGGTTAGTCCACATACTTGGACATCCTACTGATAAAGAGCCAGGGCAGTACTAAGGGAAAAAAGCAGAATGGCAAAAGCCATGATGATATGGAACAATGGAGGTAATCCGTGTTTGTTTTGATTCGGAAACTGCTATTTGTGAAAGGCAAAAGAGAAGAACACACAGGAAATAATCTGTAGCCTTGAAAATGAAAAAATCCCACACCCCCATGCACCCAAGTTCATGAAATATTTTCATAATGTTTGTGTGTGGCAGCATTAGTGCTTAGGCACAGTTCGGCTGTTTAGCACACAACTATCTTATGAAACACTTTACGACGTATATAAGCATATTTTGATCTGTTTCCTCCCTTCTCCCCCCATACACTTGTTTTGGTACAGTATTGTAATGGTGACACAGACCATCTCCCTGCAGGAGGCATCTAGCTGCTGCTGTATAGAGTGGTGAATGTAGCTTGTAATTTGCATTTTAGCCTTAACGAGTTGCTGTAGTGCTGAACATGTACAGCAGATTGACTATGATGTGGACTGCAAGGCTATGCTTACTGAATATGTATATGATTATTAAGGCTGCGTTCCGACAGCAACACTCCAACAGCTTACAGCAGAGCGTGCCTTAACACTGCCTGAGATTTTCAGTTCTTCCAAAATGTAACTTGCACATCAGTATAAGCACTCTCCTCCTTTTTGACAGGGTGCCCTTGTAAATGGTAATTTCCCGGGTGGAGGATGGGAAAGGCACTCACAGCTCATCTTGGGCAGAATGCCCTATGGGAAGCGATTTTCATGGAATATCAATGTATCCCTATAGCTACAGACACAGGGCTAGCTCCGGACGTGTAAGCTGGGAGTAACACCGCTGAGATCAATGCTTTTCATGTTGGCGGAAGGATGATCAGAATCAGGAGGGACTTGAGCCGACAGATGTAAATAGAAAGTGTTTGCACTAAGCAACAAGGTGACAGAGACAGGGAAGGCACTGTTGTATAACCAGTGTCACCATCTTTTCCCAGAATGCACACTATGTTTTAAGGCCAGGATAAATAACTGAAGCAACACAAATCAAATAAAGCACAAGCGTTCCTTAGAAGGCGCATAGCCATAACAATATCTTGCGAATCTGTTGCATCATCTATCTGCAGCGCATGAACAGATGACAACTTGCTTCCATCTCAGTTCTGAAAGTGCAGGGTGCATCACCAGAAATGGGAGATAACTTTTCTTTCATGGCACTCTCTCCCACACCACCACAGATCGTTCTGTGAATATTACGTCACCTCTCAGTTGCCCTCCATCTGGGTAAGCAAAAGATCAGTGTGGGAACCTATGGATGCTCTTCAGAGAAGCATCTGATTTCTGACATATTTATCTGGCTAGATATATGGACGTTCACATAAATGAATTCAAATTAAACTCATACTGATGTAATCAAATAGAAGATTTCTATGAGTTCGTATAGGGAGATACACATATCCAATTTTCTACTGGAGTTACATCAGTACCGTTCTTGATATCTCTCAGCACATATACCGCATTTCATGAAGCTGTTTCACATCAACTTTACATGCTGTAGAACCACAAGGAGTACACACTGAGCACCCATTTACATGTTTCCTATAGGGCAACACTGCTGCTTCCATTCAATGCTTGCTCTCAGGCTAGTCCAAATAATGCTTCTATCTTCTGCTTATGTTTCAGGTGGAGAATCAAGTGATTATATAACACACTAGTGATGCCCACCCTAGCAGAGTGTATGCTACGATTTCCCATAGTATGTAACATGTGATCCATTTATGTGGAAGAAGGTTGTGAATGTTACATTGATGGGATCAACCATGGAGGAAGTGATAAGGAAACCTTTTAATGACTAATAATTTTAATATTAAATAAAAGCACCACTTGCTGATAATTAGACAGAAACTAAAAGGGTTCTATGTTTTCCACTACTGAGCTAAAGATCAGGATGCGATCTTGAACCAGATTCAAAAGCTGGCTGAATCTTATATTAATTTACGTACCTTCTTTCATGTATCCATATTGTCTATGCAAGCTAAATATGTGAAGTGACTAGAAAGGATACTAAGCGGGTATGCATAATGAGTGTGTGTTTAATGTGTACCTGCTAATAATATAATGTTTGAAGTGGCTTTCAATGGTTTTAAACTGCACTGTTCCTGTTTTACTTTGCTTGAAGCTTGACTTCCTTGTTAGCTTGTCAAGCCACCTTATATATTAAAAGTCCGGCTGGAAATAAAAGCGAAAGATATGTAGAAGAAAAGGGGATGACAATTTGCTTTTGCAAGATAGAGGCTTGTAGCCAATGTAGTGCTAAGTCAACATCCCATCAGTGCAAGTATTTCTGCTTGTGCAACAGGGCTTGTCCCTCAATCCAAAGAGAAAATGAGGATCCTTTGATGGGTTGGGGACTGACTGCTCCTCTCATTGGACTCCACATCTTCCTTGCTGCCACCACAGCCATGCTCTCAGCTGAGCTGTTCGTCAGCCAGATGCTCCTAATATAGCTAGTGCAGTGGAAGCTAGTGCCCATTGGGACTGGTAAGACAGTAGGTGGAGCCAGAGCCAATGGCAGGTGGAGGCAGGACCAGAAATAGGCAGAGCCAACTAATTCTGGTTTTGTCCCCACCCTCCTTCCTGCCTCCTGAGTAAGGAGGCAGGCATGTGGAGGATGGTTGAGCACAGACTGTGCTTGGTGGGGCAGGGCCCCATTTGCCTAATGGAGCAATCTCTACAAAGCTGGAAGTGGGCATAGTACAGCAATGTAAAGAAGAAAAATCAGCTAAGGGTGCAGGCACAGAAGACACAGAAAATGAGTGGCTGCTTAGGGAAAAGGAAGGAGAAAGGGAGGCCAGTTTTCTGGATTGAAACTGTAAAAAAAGAAAGGAAGGGAAACTTTTCCCTGCATGACTCTGGCAGGCCAGATGCTTCCAACGAACAGGAAGAAAAGTAAGAGAGGTGGAACTGAACACAAGACAGGGATGGAAAAAGGTGTGGACATAGCACTCAACCTACGAAATGTCACTGCACAGATCAAAATCACACATTTCAGAAATTATAGTGCTAAAAGCCATCCTCGCCTCTGGAGATTGCTTTCCTCTTATCTTCTTCTTTTTTTTAAATGCTGGATTTTCTGTTGTCTTGAAGGGAAAAAACATGGGTGAGATCTAAAAGAGCAATGATATGACAATTGTGTCATGAAGATGCTCCATGGTGGAGAATGCATGTTCCAAATGTGATTATTCCAAACTGAACATCTAGGCTGCATTCAGACAACAGTTTATTCCATTTTATCAATATTTCCTTAACTGATATTTTCCATGTTTTATGTGATCTTCTGCATAATGTAAAAGCCACTTCTGGAAAACCAGTGGAAATTTAGCACACTCATTTCTGTTTTATTTGCTTCCAGAAAAAAATCTGCTTGCATTCCAGAAAATCACAGGAGTTTGGGGTCAAAATTTTCCAACAAGGAATTTGGGGTGATATTCTGGCCTAACAGTTCTTCACACCATTTAAAACATAGTATGTCATGGCAGCATTTCCATCAAAAAGCCAGAGACCTATGATGCAACAGTGTAAATACAGTGTAAAAGGAGTAATAGTACCTGGGCCAGAAGTGCTTGCATTATAATTGGGAAAACTGATGCAATAATCCCCACCTCTGAAAGCATCCTTAGTGTGGAAGCACCCCTCTTGAAAGGTAATGTAAGGCTTGCATCTAGGTAAAGGTAAAGGTAAAGGACCCCTGGACGGTTAAGTCCAGTCAAAGGCGACTATGGGGTTGCAGCATTCATCTTGCTTTTCAGGCTGAGGGAGCCATCGTTTGTCCACAGACAGCCTTCTGGGTCATGTGGCTAGCATGTCTAAACCACTTCTGGCACAGCAGGATACTGTGATGAGTGCTAGAGCGCACGAAAATGCTGTTTACTTTCCAGCTGCAGTGGTACCTATTTATCTACTCGCACTGGTATGCTTTCAAACTGGTAAGTTGGCAGAAGCTGAGACAGAGCAATGGGAGCTCACCCCATCACATGGATTTGAACCGCCGACCTTCCAATCAGCAAGCCCGAGAGGCTCAGTTGTTAAGACCACAACGCCACCCACTCCCCTTAAGACTTGTATCTAACTCCCTCACAACTTTGTTCTGCTAACCCAACTAATCAATGCAGTTCTAGAACCCTGCAAGTTAGCACCCATGATTTAAGGTTCTAAATTATGTGGGAAGTCTGCAGCTCCCCACTGCAGACCTTCTGCTTCCAATGTATGGAAGACAGCAGGGAACACATCTTTGCTCTCCCCACACAAGCTTCTAATTGTGTGAGGCTTTCAATACCTGCATAGGGCCCCAGTGTCCTATTTTTGTGCTGCTTCCTGATTTGTATGCCTCTCCTCACTGTCTGCTCTTGCCAGTATTGTTGCTTAGAGGGAACATGAAGTGAAAAGAGGTGAACACAACATACTATATGGGACAATCTTCTGCAGGAGGGGTGAATATGTGCGTCAGGAACAGTCAGTCCTGTTCTGGGTCAAATCAGAGGATTTATGATGGAAAGTATCTGAACAGTTTTTTGTAGGGTCAAGGTAGGAGAGGGAGACATAGAGATCAAGGGAGTACATATCATTTGTGAATCAGCAAAAAAGATGAACAGGGAAAACCTTCAGAGACAAATGAAAAAACCAAAGGTTAATTGTGTTAATATATCTACTTGGAGATATTATATTTCTACAATTGCAGTGAAAGGTGGTCATGCAACTATAGCACAGAAAATTAGGCAATGGCAAGTCTTGCTTTTGAATGTTGGTCCACAGGGAAGACACCCTCCATGTAGAAAACTAACATGCTAATAAGAAAGCCCCATTACTTGTCTGCTTATTTATTATGTGCAGGGACCTCTGTATGTGGGAAAGCATTAAAAAATATGGCATCTCCAACCTATGTCTGAAGTGGTACAGTCCAGAGTATCCCATGCTATGGAGGAAAGGCCATAGCACAGTGGTAGAGCATCTGCTTTGCATGCATGAGGTCCCAAATCCACTTCCCACTGAGGGAAAAGCCTGTTTGAAGCTCTGGAGAATGGCCAACAGTCAGTGTAGACAATATTGAGCTAGATAGGCCAATGGTCCGACTCAATAGAAGGCAGCTTTCTATGTCCCTACTTCTCTCATTCTACATTGTGCATAGAAAAGGTATTGATGAAAACAGTGTTACCACCCCCACCATAACCCTCCATGTTTGGTTTTAAAAAATATAGTAAGAATTTAATTTTAAAAACAGTATACAGTGGTACCGCGGGTTAAGTACTTAATTTGTTCCGGAGGTCCGTTCTTAACCTGAAGCACCACTTTAGCTAATGGGGCCTCCTGCTGCTGCCACACCGCCGCCGCACGATTTCTGTTCTCATCCTGAAGCAAAGTTCTTAACCCGAGGTACTATTTCTGGATTAGTGGAGTCTGTAACCTGAAGCATATGTAAACTGAAGCGTATGTAACCCGAGGTACCACTGTAATAATGATTGCCATGATTTCACAATCAGGGCATGTAAAGCTGAGCTGAATTTTGAAAGTTTCATTTGCAGGTCAGCTTGAAAAAGGGCAGATGAGAATTTTGTACGGAACATCTAAATTGTGCAAAAACTTTGTTTTTTCAGTGATGAAGCGCAATGTATGAAGAGCAATTTTCATACTCCTCAAAAAGCAAGTGGAGAAGAGGCAGCGCTCACTCTCTCTTTTTTGCCAGATGGAACTGGGGTTAATGTATTTGTTCCCTGGAAACGAAGGTCATCCTGCACTGGTTATTCACATTTCCATACAGCTTGCATCACTCCAGGTTATAGCTCTGTTAGTATAATTGAAGCTCACAGGAGAAGCACTGACTGATTATCCCACTGCTCTTGAAAAACCCCACTTATGCTTAAAACAGCCATGAACTGCCACTTAGAGCTTTCCACTTCATTTGTTTCTGTTGAGTCACCTTGTTTTCCAGAGCTTTCTGAATCGCGTTTCCAAGGAGCGGCTGTTCCACATTTACCTCTGGCAAGTGGAAGGGTCAAGGCAAGTCGTAAGGGCTGGTCCCTGAGGAGGCAAGTGAGAAACAGAGAAAGGGGAGAATTCATGAAATGTTATGTGTGGTGCAGTGGTTGAGAGCCGTAGACTCGTAATCTGGAGAACCGGGTTCGACTCCCTGCTCTTCCACATGCAGCTGCTGGGTGACCTTGGGCTAGTCACACTTCTCTGAGGTCTCTCAGCCCCACTCACCTCACAGAGTGTTTGTTGTGGGGGAGGAAGGGAAAGGAGAATGTTAGCCGCTTTGAGACTCCTTCGGGTAGTGATAAAGCGGGATATCAAATCCAAACTCTTCATCAGATGCCAACTTGGGCGGCATCCACATTTAAGAATTAGGGGTGCTGGGAATTGTAGCTCTGGGAGTGCAGTTCCCATGTGCTTAAAATGGTGTCAGTGTGTTCAGAGCTGTTCCCATGCATGGGCAATTCTGATGGGCAATTAATCCTATTGCGTGGACAGGCGGAGTCCCCAGATCCCGCGCGGTCCCCCCGTCATGTGGAATAATGACTCAAGACAACGTGCTATGGGATTAAATTGGCCACAACTTTATTAAATTTCAAATGTGGGTAGACCTTGGCTCAGGCATTGGTCGTTCTCCCTCCCCAGTCCCCAACCGGGGACCTAGGGAGCATCAGGGTTATCCAGTGTGGGGGGGATGGGCCGGCTCTGGAGAACATATGTTCAAGCAGAGATAGCCGCCCCCGTAACGCCGCCGCCGCAGGGGAGAGCAATGACGACCTTTCGGCGTACGGTCAAAGCCTCCCTTCAGAAAACCCCTTTAACGCGGAATCCTGGTATCGCCGCCGCAAAGAGGAAGATGGACAAAAGGATTCCGCCCAAGGCCTGATACTGCCAAAGTTGTGACATTTTGCTACGGGAAAGGCAAAACCTGCCAATGCAGGGAAATTCCTTTCCGGCCCTTTAACAGCGACCTTAACGTAGCAGTGCCCGCATACATGTGAAGAAAAGTTAACCTGCAAAACCTGTGAGGAAAAATTAACCTGCAAAATAAGACATTAACTGAGGGTGGGTAGGGTGGGAGAAGCTCTGGAGCCAAGTGAGAATTCCCAGGTAAGATCCTCCCTCTATTGTGTGGGCAGGTAATCCCTCCCCTACCTGGCCTGGACTCCTTGGCAACGCTTCCCCCAGGTGGGATTGGACAACTGACTGAAGTAGGCGGAGACCTCCAGGTATCCCACCTGAGGGAAGGCAAAGCCAAGCCTATGCTGTTGGAGCCGCTCCAGATCTAGGGGCTGCACGCGTCCACACAAAGGGCGCCCCCCCCCCGTTTTAAGCGGGGAGCGGTCATTATATCCATTATGTCCTATTACATCCATCTGCATGTCCGACAGTTGTTTCATGCGGATAAATGGAAATTTCACCACCAGCATAGCCCAAGGGGGCCCTCTGGATGTTGTGGACTCCCACTGGCAGAGGAAGTGGGTGCGGGGGTGTGGTGTGCCCTAGGTGTCATCTCTGAGTGGAGTGACATCACCACCACGCCCCCCTGGGACACTCGCCGCTCACCCCACCCCCTGTGGACTCCAACTCCCATCCACCCCAGCCAGCAAGACCATTAAGGATGGTGGGAGTTGCGATTCATAACATCTGAAGTGCAGCAATTTGATTCGCATAGGCGGCTTTAGGGGAGTGCAACCAGTTTGCCTGCACTGGGGGCTGAGCCGAGAGGGTGCTGCAGGGGAGACTGCAACAAAGATGAGCAACAGAAGGCAGGAGGTGGTATTCTGGCATCGCAGAGGGCACTGCTGAAGTCCCATATACACCACTGCCCCGTTCCATAGCCCTAGTCAGGTGTTCTGTTACTTCATGCAATTAATACTGTACAAGGGAGAGTGTTGGTATGCTGGCAAGCCCTATCCCTTCCTTCCTTCATTTCATTTCGTTTTTTTTCATTTCACTTTTATATTTATTTTTTATTTTTTTATAGAAATTTTTATTAAGAGGTTTTTTATATAGCAATAGAGAAAAAAGACAGCATAGCAAAAAAGAAACAAAAAAAGAAAAACAAACATAAGATTTAGCATCGTACCTTAACCAACTTTTCTTCATTTTTTGGACTTCCTCACGTCTCTCGCTCCTACTTTCCCAATTTATAAAACTTTAACCAGCAATTTATCACCTTATTTCCATTCTTATTGTACACTTTTCCGATGTTTTGTCCCTAACTTTGAATATTTTTATCTAAGTCTTAAATATCTAATCTTACCATAATATTTATTCAAAATTTATTTTTCTCATAAAATTCACTCATTTTCACAGTCTTTTCACCAAATTTTATGGTGCCCTGTTATTTTCAAATCCCTCATCCTTCTTAGCACTCATATAATTTACAGTGTTTTTGTAGGTAGTCCTTGAATTTCTTCCAGTCCTCTTCCACTGCTTCCTCTCCCAGGTCTCGGATTCTGCCAGTCATTTCTGCTAGCTCCATATAGTCCATCAGTTGCGTCTGCCATTCTTCCAGGGTGGGTAAATCTTGAGTTTTCCAATATTTAGCGACAAATATCCTTGCTGCTGTTGTCGCATACATGAAAAATGTTCGATCATTCTTTAACACCCTCTGGCCAACAATGCCCAAAAGGAAGGCCTCTGGTTTCTTAGGGAAGGTATACTTAAATACCTTTTTCAGCTCGTTATATATCATTTCCCAGAAGGCCTTAACCCTGGGGCAAGTCCACCAGAGGTGAAAGAACGTTCCTTCAGTTTCCTTACATTTCCAACACTTATTATCTGACAGGTGATATATTTTTGCTAGCTTGACTGGGGTCATGTACCACCTATATATCATTTTCATAATGTTTTCTTTCAAGGCATTACATGCCGTAAACTTCATACCCGTGGTCCATAACTTTTCCCAGTCAGCAAACATGATGTTATGCCCAATGTCCTGTGCCCATTTTATCATAGCTGATTTAACCGTTTCATCCTGTGTATTCCACCTCAGCAACAAGTTATACATTCTTGAAAGTACCTTAGTCTTAGGTTCTAACAGTTCTGTTTCCAGTTTCGATTTTTCCACCTGGAATCCTAACTTTTTATCCAATTTAAAAGCCTCTTTAATCTGAGCGTAATGTAGCCAATCTCGCACTTTATCTTTTAGTTTCTCCAAACTCTGCAATCTCCAATTGTCACCATCTCTTTCTAATATCTCCCAGTATTTCGGCCATTTGACCTCCATATTGGGTCTTTTCACAGCTTTAGCTTCTATAGGTGATAACCACCTTGGGGTCTTATTTTCTAATAAGTCTTTATATTTTGTCCCGACATTAAACACTGCTTTCCTTACAATATGATTCTTGAAATTCTTGTGAATCTTAACCTTGTCATACCACAGATATGCATGCCATCCAAAAGCATTGTTCAATCCTTCCAAATCTAACACATCAGTGTTTTCAAGGAGCAGCCAATCTTTCAGCCAGCAGAAAGCTGCTGATTCATAATACAACCTTAAGTCTGGCAGGGCAAACCCCCCTCTTTCTTTAGCATCAGTTAATATTTTAAACTTAATTCTGGGCTTTTTGCCCAGAATTAAGTTTAAAATATTTCACTTTTAATTTCCCAATCCAATCCAAATCTTTATTACAGCCATAGACCAGCATAAGGTAAAAACACCTCCATGCATAAATAAAACATGCTAGATAGGCAATAAGGCAACTGCGGAAGCAGTGTGTACACAGCCTCATTCACTCAATTACAGTAAACCAGCATAAGATAAAAACACATAAAACATGTAAATCAAACCTTCAATTTTAGACCTCTGACATATGCCAATCATAGCAGCACAATATCTCGCAACTGAATATGTTATATCAGGATTTATATCTTGGAGCAATAAGGAGATATAGAATTGCCCTGTGTGTCCTGGAATTTTTTTTTATTATTATTGGCAGGATAAACCTAGCATGTATATTTATATAATACTGGCAAGGGAGAAAAACGTGTTCAGTTGCTTCTCTGTGCCCAGAGCCACAGGGGCATTTTTAATTTGTATATCGCCTTTCTATATTACTACACAGGGTGGTTTACAAGCTGAAGAAACAACAAAATAGACAGCAAAGATTACAAACCTAATAACAATATGATCCATTACAATGGGGGGGGGGGAATTATAAATGGGAAAAATTATAATTTACTTAGGAGACCACTGTAAGCAGATGAAAACATTAGCAGGATTTTACTTCCACTTGTAATGTAACAAATACTATGGACAATATGACTAGATATAAAATATAGACTATGAAATAATATGCAGGTGAAAAAAAAAATGAAAATAGGACCCATGTGGGGAGCGGGGGAAAGTCTCAAGATTCAGAGATATCTCTCTATATGGATATGCATTTGGTTTTACTATAAATTTATATTTGCAAAATCAAAGAAAATTTATTTCAAAAAATACACAATATGAACCGTTACCCAAAAAAGTCAAAATAAAAACATAACTTTAAAATAAAGCTATATCAAATAAAGCAGTATTTAATAATTTATTAGAATATAATAGTAAACAATAAAATTAGAAGAGCAAATAATTAAACAGTTTAAACTTAACCTTTGCCATAAAGAATCACTAAAGTATAATCAATAAAAATAATGGCCAGTCACAATGCATAAAATACCACCAAACATGCAAAACCATGTAAAAGGGTCAGATTGAGAAACAAGGACACACATCTTATAAAATTATTTATATAAAAAAATATTCCTTCCCCTTCTTTAATAATAAATAATAATAAATTTTATTTATATCCCGCCCTCCCCAGCCGAAGCCGGGCTCAGGGCGGCTAATAACACTAAAACAGGCTGAACCTCTGAAGTTCTGAAGGCTCCAGGAGTACAGGCAGCATCCGGCTTCAGTTCTCCCTCAACCTTATGGAAGACTTGCAAAACATGCACCAAAGGCAAAGGGGTTGCCAGCATGCCTTCCTTTTCCCACAGGCAGTTTTCAGCCCATGGAGATCCACAGCAGCTTTAGAAGACTCATGAAACCTGCTGTTGAGAATTTTGTGATGGTTCCCCCCCCCCTCGCCTACGTGAAATACTAAAGTTGTATTCTCTCTATGAAGTATACAAAGGCAGACATTTTTGGTTTAGGAAATAAACATTTATTATTATCAGGAGAATCATTCCCTGAAATCCCTTCTCTTTTGGTATGGCAAAGTAAAGTTGCAGATGTGCTCCCACATGGTAAGAATACAAGCTATTACATCCTGAAAATTATTAGTAAATGCAAAGATAACATTTCAGCTTGGTTGTGTCCTTATGTGAGTTGCCCTCTGAAACAAGGGGTCCAAAACAGTAGAGAAAAGGGTTTAATTATTAATTGTTGGAGGATTAATTGTTGCTCATATATGAGTTTATTTACAGAAACTAATTTGTGTGTGTGTGTGTGTTCCTTTTTTTGAGATTTTTCCAGAAGAAGAAAATCCATTGCTGGACTGGGTCCTTCTCTAGGACAAGATGCTCCTGCAATCTAACTAGGACTTCTAACTAAAACTCGTGGTTTTTAAAGAGAAAAAAATTCTATGTGACACATGTCTCAAGATCTGCTAGGCCCTATGTTTGATACCCTTGGTTGATGTTATGTTCCCACCTGTACCTTCCCTGTCTCATTATCAGATATTGCACAGGCACTGCAGTTTCTGAGCACACTATATCACGTCAGTTGTATAGACATCTTGCACATAAGCAGCATCCATTTCATCCCACATAGGGAAATGAGGGCTGCTGCCAGACACAATCACTCTATCATCTATCTATCTATCTATCTATCTATCTATCTATCTATCTATCTATCTATCATCTATCTATCATCTATCTATCTATCATCTATCTATCTATCTATCTATCCACACACACACACACACACACACAGAGAGAGAGAGAGAGAGAGAGAGAGCGCTACTTCACCCTTTCTGTTCTATAATGACTTTGTTACAGATAAATTAGGCATGCTAGGAAAGGGTAAATCAATCCACAGTGAAAGGTGGGATGGAAGAGGGAGAAGTGCTCTCTGCCACAGGTCCAGTTTGCACTGGCAAAGCATATTACTGTAAGCAAAGGTGAGCAAAACACAGGGTTTTACATTGGTATGCAAGTACTGCTGCTTTGGTTTTCTTATATTGGAAGAGTCTGGTGCTCCTGGGGACTGATTTCGACTCCAGCTATTCAAAATATACACCAGCCAACGCGACTCACCATACCACTGTATCTCTAGACACAGGCCACCTCATAAATCTGCCAAGTACCCGCAATGCGCCCACACTCAGATCTGCACTGCAAACGTCCTTCTTAAAGCAATAACGGAATCTCACAGATCTCTGCCAATGCGCCTTCAGTAGTCCTGGTGTGCGCACACACCCCATTCCTGAATAGAACATGGCTCTTCTCTCCCACCCCCTTCTTCTTCTTTTTTAATAGCACCTTCATTACTCAAGGTAGCCTGGAAAGCTTTATGAAACAAAGCAGGTAGTTCGATATTGGCAAGGCAGCTTCTGTGCATGCAGACCAAACCACCATTACAGGCTCAGCAGCAATACAAACAGCCTCTGGCATGCCACCCTTTTGTTAAATGAAGACAGGGGGATGCTGATCTAAACTGCAGGCTTATGAGCGCTCTGGTTTCTGTTATGGTGTCCTGTTGAGCCAGAAGCGGTTAAGTCATGCTGGCCATAAGATCTAAAATGCTGGCTCTTTGGGGGGGGGGGTCTTCTATTGGGTTGCTGGTTTTGTTTTGATTTTACTGTATGTATTTTGTATGTATTTTATATTTTATGTGAACCACCCTGAGACTTTTGGGTATAGGGTGGTATAGAAATGAAATGAAATGAATGATGCATCTCCTTTTCATTAAGTTCTACAAGACTATAACTTTCCCCTACATTATGGGCATGTAGGTCTCATCCCCAGCATCTCTAGATAGGACTGTGCAAAAATCCCAAACCCTAAACAGCCACCACTAGTCAGAGTAGAGCAGCTGTGAGGAACGTTCAGATGTTGCATGGCTAGTAGTCAGGGATGATGGGAGTTGTAGTCCAGCAATATGTGGAGGGCCAAATGTTTAGAGAATACAGAGCTTTATTGTGTGTGCCCTATGCACAGGAGCCAACTCCATGGGCTGAGGTCCCTTTGGGCCCCCCAATAAAATAGTTGATGCATGTGTCATAGGGCAGGGCTTACCAACTTACCAATAAGTACCAACTTATTCAAGTTGGCACCCCTTGCCCTATGCATGTGTGTGCATGCACTCACCCTGGGGTGAACTAGGGGCTTGGCATAGCCCTAATCAAGACTTTAACTCTTAATTGAATATGTGGGTAGTGGCATTCCTCTTGATTTGATTAGACTATAGAGCATTTGTTCACATTTGTTTATAGAGTGGTAATGTGACAGTGAGGATTCATCCTGGTGCATTTACAGGGTGCTCACAGGTCTCCCTATGAATCATCTGTTCATCCCACACTTTTCAGTGCATTCCCTGTCACTTTCCTGTCTGCAAAAAGTCTGGTTTTTGTTTTGTTTGGGGTTTTGGTTTTTCATGGATTTCTTCCAATAGAGTGAGAGATTGCTTCAAGGCACTTCCATTGGACACACCTAAATTTCTGGTATGAACTTGAATTACCCCAAGAAAATAGCAACAGAATGGAGGTAGACTGTTTTTAGCACTAAAGAAAACAGAAATATGGAGGAAGCCATTTCCAACTTCCCTCAGCAGCAGAATTTGTCAAATTTGCACTTCCCAAAATAGTATGAGAACTGAAGCATGGCGATACTTCAAAATTTCCACATATCTGAATTTTGTGATCCAGTTCTTCAATCAATGTTTATAAATGTTTATAAAAATGAATTATATTATGAGAAATCACTTGCGAAAATGTGTGCATTAGTCAAAACTTCAGGAAAAAATGTAATAATTAGAAATTAACAGAAAAATGTTGAGCATTCTTTTTAAAAAAAAAAAATGCAATTTGCTGCAGAAATGTGGAGAACGGGTTTGGAAAATGAGAAATGAAATTGGCAGATCATTCTAACCCTTGTTGAGGGTGAGACGCAAGGAGAGCATTCTACCCCAGGCTATGTTTGAATCTCTCTGCCTGTCAACACCAGACCATTGCTTTTGTAGCAGGGAGATGAGCTTATGCATCACAGCCAGCTCATAAACAATTAACTTGCCCAGCCATAACTCAGCATATCTAAGAATACCATTTGGAACACCATCTCAACAACCCAGGTCACATCATTCACAAAAAGCTACAGATACAAAGTTGGGGGTGGTAGTGAGCCTATCTCTTATGCCTGGCATTGTGTAGACTGAGGGGAAGTGTGTTTGCATCTTACCCAGAGTTAGTTCCAGGCTTCACAGGGCCCTTGGTAAATGGTTCTCTGGTGGGATTGTGGCTATGTTGGCAAGTTTACCTGGCAGTGGCTATAGGAGCAGTAGGTGGCCATTTAGGTTCCCCACAGTGCCCTGGAATGATGCATCGCCAGAGGTATTGCAGGAAATTGATTGGGCTTGCAGACCCAGAAAGGAGGGCCAGAGTAAGTGCCAGCCGACCTTGCCCAGGATCTGGGAGCTGTCCAAGGATGTCTGGTGCTGATGGCAGGTGTCATCCCATCCCACTTCCTCAATGCAAACCAATGCTTTGTCCTTCACACACCAGTAGTTCCTACTCAGTTTTGTAGGATGCAATCCAGAAAACAACTGGCGGGGGAAGCAAAACCTCTCTCCTTAACCCCTAGAGTAGGCAACTGTTGGCTTGTGCTAAAGGGGGCCACAACACAATTCACCTGACCTTTTTCCACCTTCCCTGCCGTCATCATGACAGGCATTTCACTACTGATTCTATAAAAGCTTTGATAGATGACAGAACTGTCGTTAATGCAAATTTAGCTCTTAGGAAGTATGAATTATGCTTTCCTCTGTGCCTGATCGGCAAAGGTTATATTAATCTGTTACACAGGCTGGCTCTCAAGTCAAGACTGCAAGTTGTCTTCAGTCCTAGAATGCTGGTTGCTTCTTCTTTATTTATTAAATTTATATCCTGTCCTTCCTCTCAAAGGTCACTACTAACAGGGTCGGCCCTGCGATGAGGCAAAGAGTGGCAGCTGCCTCAGGTGGCAGATGCTAAGGTGCAGGGAGTAGCCAGTGCTGTGGTGCCCTGCAGATGTCTGCCCCCCACCCCCCTTCCCACCAAAGCACTCCCTCTTGTAGCAGGCAACATTCTTCACTTCAAAGGAAGATGAGGCATGATCTCTTGTCAACCATACAGATCCATGGTGCTGGGCTGGAGCATAAAAGCAGCTCAGAAATAAATGGCTAGTTTAATTGGATTGATGGAGAAAGCTCCCTGTTCCAAAGGAAGCGGCACAGGAAATCATTTACAGTACAGATAATGAAAAGCCATGCCTTATGACGTGGTTTGCATCAAGGTGGTCTAGTTTATTGATTTGTGTATGCTTTTGGAAGTTTTGTGCTTCTGTTACTGATATTTATAAACACCCACACACACACACACACTCACACACACACACACTGTGTGTTCTTTTTCTACAGTAATATAATTTCCTATTGGCAAGATATTTATTCATTTATGAAATTTATGCATTGCTTTTCTGCTAAAAACCACTCAAGGCAATGGGCAATCAATAATATTTCAAATACAGTAAGAAGGTCTCCACACAAATTATAAACCCATTAGTCACAGGTCCGGAGAAAGTGAAGAAAGATACATGCTTACCATTTTGCATTCAAAGTATATATTACATGTCAAAAAAAAAAAATCTTTTACATGGTTTGGGGGTTAGCGATCTTGGGAGCCAAGATGTCAGTGAGCATTTTGTGCATTACTTTCATACAGGTGGTTGATATTTATTTATTTATTATTTTGCTTTGGTCTGCCCTTGCACTAATGACATCGGTAACAGTGGAATGATGCCAGTTGCAGTGTGGTCTAGACAGAACACAGGGAATTGGTCATCGGTGGGTATTGGTAACAATGGCAATCATCAGCAGCAGGATATTAACTGCTCTGGACCTGTAGGAGCTCCTCATCAGGACACAGGATGTCCAGGGCCCAGCCCAACTTCAAACCATGCCGGAGGGGAAATGGCTAAAGCAATCTCCATTCTCACCTCTAGAACCACAAAGTTCAGTTTCCTTTGTAACTGCAAAGCGGCCTCAAGATTCAAAGGGCAGACCAAACCACAGACCTAGAGGGAGCAGCTGAAGAGCATTAACTCGAATTTGTTTGCAGATCAATCACAATCTTACATTAAGTGAATATTATTCCACTCTCTCCCATGCATTTCACCATCGCTTTTCTTACTGTAAAATGTCTGATTTTCTTGAGTAGCCTGATTGTTCTGCAAGGGCACCAAACCAACTTCAACTGCTCAACCTGAGCTTGCTAGCATGCTGCTGAATCCCATCCACAAAGTTCTGACAGTCTGGAAGAGGCCTTCAGCTTCAGAAGGACTTTCATCCAACAATGATCTTGAACATCCAATTGCCATTCAAAAGGAACAAGCCCCTCTCACACCACCACCTTCTCAAGCCTTTTTACATGGGCATATGAATGTTCTTTATGTCCCACTTTAAGCATTAACTTGAACAGAATTCCTGGCCCATCAGCATTTTTTGAAATGATTTTGTTTGCAACGCTTATAGCTCCGGTTATTTATCAAGGAGATCAGCTTTCTCCAGTCTTGAGGGACAGAGAAAGTAGCAAGCTCTGTGAAATCACAAGATTGCATATGGTGGACTATGAAAGCCATCAGTTTTGCTACTTAAATACACTAAGCTATCCCCACCCTGCTACTGGGTAATGAGTTGATATGATTTACCAAGGTAGTTGAGATTGATTTACTGATCTCAGACAAATGATCCATAGAATCATAGAATTGAAAGGTACCATGAAGATCATCTAATCCCAAGCTCAATGTAGGGTCTGCAATGTGGGATGCAGCTACAGCATCCATGCCCAGTCTCTGCTTAAACACACCAAGTGAAGAAGGCCCCACCACTTCCCAAGGCAGCCTGTCCTTCATGAACCTTATTCTCCTTTCTAAGAGCCAGTATGGTGTAGTGGTTAAGAGCGGTAGACTCTTAATCTGGTGAACCAGGTTCGCGTCTCGGCTCCTCCACATGCAGCTGCTGGGTGACCTTGGGCTAGTCACACTTCTGTGAAGTCTCTCAGCCCCACTCACCTCACAGAGTGTTTGTTGTGGGGGAGGAAGGGAAAGGAGATTGTTAGCCGCTTTGAGACTCCTTCGGGTAGTGATAAAGCAGGATATAAAATCCAAACTCCTCTTCTTCTTCTTCTTCTTCTTCTTCTTCTTCTTCTTCTTCTTCTTCCTGTAAGTTGGTTCTAGAGTCCAGCTTTGGAACAAATCTGCTCCATCAGCCATTCAGCTATCATGTCTCCCTTTCTTCTCTTCTCTATATTTAACTCATTCAACTGTTTCACTTAGAAATTGTCTTTCAGATGACACACTCGTTTGCTCATGTCCATCTTTAAAAGACCAGCACAGAACAGAGCAGAATGATTCGTTCTCAAGATCTGGACACTAAGCTCCTGTCAATTCAGCCTGAGATTTCATTCACTTTTTTTTAGCAGCTGTGTCATGCCACCGGCTCATGTTCAGCTTACGATAATCTAAGACACCCAGATCCCTTATACATGTACTGCTGCCAAGTCAAATCTTCTCCCTCCTGTATTTGTGCCTTTGATTCCTTCACATGCATCTCTGAGGAATTTCATCTTGTAAGTTTCATGCATGTCATCTTCAGATCTGACAAGCATCCCCTCTGCTCTTCAGAACCACCCATCCCTCATGAATGCTTTTCTCCCTCAGAATATCTAGCCATGGCATCCTATCCAACTTTTCTCTGAGCTCTCTGAAGCCCATTGTCCAGAGTTTCAGATTATATGCCTGACTATGCTGAGTTTTCACATCGCCTGCTGTCCCCATTTCCAAGAGGACACAGCCACCTCCCCCCAAGGTTCCTGCCACTTCTATTTCTTCAGTCTGTTCTTCTTTGTAGGTCAGGATTAAGTCAAGGATAGCAGATCCCCGTGTTCCCTTGTCCACCTTCTCAGAGATGAAGTTGTCAGGAATTTATTGGACATTCCATATGGTGCCTTATTTTCTCGCCAGGCTGTGAAGCAGGGAATTGAGAGGACGAGAGTCATCTGTGTGTGTGTGTGCTTGTTGTTTTCAACTTCACCATGAAATGAGCTGTCATTTTGAAAGGGTAAAAAGAACTGAAGATGATGACGAAACAGGACTGAGGATGGTTATGGAATACAGTTCTAGATCTTTCAACAGCTTACAGAAGGGGCTGGGAAGCCTCAGACAAAGGGGCTAAATATTCACATTTATTCCTCTGGACACTTATGTCTCTGGCCCCACCAACCCCTGGCATATGACCCCCAGAAAGGAATGTTTCCAAATAATCAGGGCCTACCAAGTGACTATTGCAGGGATAACCAGTGTGGTGTCCTCCAGATGTTTAAAACCACACCTCTCATCAGCCCCTTTCAGCATGGCCAGTGGTAGAGGATGATGGGAGTTGCAGTCCAAAACATATGGAGGGCCCCATGTTGTCTATCCCTGGGCCACTGAATATCTAGCAAAAAAATCCAATAGACCTGAGGTTTCAGGGGCAGAAACAATGCTACATTTCTGCGGAATTTCGATGTATTTTTTCTACTACATAGAATGAGAGCTCTTACATCTCTAGAACCCTCTCAATAAAATGTTTAGAATGTAAACGAACTGTATATTCACTACAGACACATATTGGTATGTTTAATGACTATTGCTCTGAAATTCTATAGGCTCCAGGGCAAAATAGGAAATAACTTCCCGTGAAAACAGATGGAGCTCTATACAAATCCTCGGCAAAGTACTTGAGTGTGTCTGACAATTTACAATAATATATTTTAGCACAATGGAAGCACAAGTGACTGTACATTAACTTGCTTGACCAAGGTCACATAAGAAATCCTCATAAATAGAAGGGCAATAATACAGCTGCTAAATCAGGCCTCCCTATTAAAACCGAAGGATCTCTGTGAAGTATTGTTTTTACATTTCCTCTAGCGTGTTAGCTGTTAATCTTCTTTATGAATTCCACAATTTTTAATCTCAGTTCGTAGTCACAATTAAATATTCAAACCCTTTAAATATTCAAAGCACTTTGCAACCCTTATGTGAGCTTCTCAGGACACATTTCCATTTTAGGAAAGAGAGCTGAGGATGGGGTTCAGAGACAATGACTTTAGCCACGACTACTCAGTGAGCCTGTGGGTAAGGTAGAATTTGAACTCAAGTTTCCTAAATATGCAGCCTATCAGACTATGCTGACTTTTGCTGTTATTTATCTATGTGAATAACACAGGAAACCAACCTATGCTGTATCAGGCCATTGGCAGTGGCTCTGTAGGCAGGAACCTCTTCCACTCGGGGGTCGAACCTGTGACCTTCTGCATGCAAAGCAGATGCTCTGCCACTGAGCTATGACCACTTCCCCAAGTAGCTAGCTTGTGGAAACCCTTGTGCTATGCATGCATGGAATGCAAAATAAAATTTCTCCGCTACATAAGAAGCAGAAGAGATGACAATTTTTTAAAAAATCACAAACGATGAATTTAAATATTGTCGTGTTTTATAACTAGGAAAAAAGAAATCACTAATTATGAATGCACAACACATCTGGCCTTCTCCCTGCAAATGCAAACAGGCCCATCCCCACGAAGCAGTAAGGCCAGGCCAGTGCTCAGCAGGCCAAAAAAGGGACATGCTGATGTCAGAATTACTGCCAATAGCACATGGATTGCCAACATTTGTTTTAAAAATACAGGCCCCCTAAGCAAACCTGAAGACACAGCTTTTTGAGTCAGGAGCAGAATCACGGGAAGGGCGAGAGGACAGCAAAACCTATTCATCATTTATTTCCAATATTTGTCTACCGTTTTTCACCACCGTGTGGTCACAAAGCAATCTCCGATAACACTCCATAAAGCAAACCATCAACCAACATAATATGGTGTTGAAAACCACAAAGAGCAAGTAAAAAAAATACAGATTCCCCAAGCACTCCTGTGATCCAGAGCAGGCTTAACCAAGTCCACCATAAGCCTCAGCAAGCAATTATGTTTGAAATGGTGAAGGAAGCTCATCAAGGATGTAACCATCTGCACCTTCTGGGGAAGGGAGTTCCACAGCCAGGGTGCAATGACCAAGAAGGCCCTGTCCTACATCCCCAAACACTGAGACACTCTTGACCAGCAAAGAAGAAGAAGAAGAAGAAGAAGAAGAAGAAGAAGAAGAAGAAGAAGAAGAAGAAGAAGAAGAAGAAGAGTAGTTTGGATTTGATATCCCACTTTATCACTAACCTGAGTCTCAAAGCGGCTAACAATCTCCTTTCCCTTCCTCCCCCACAACAAACACTCTGTGAGGTGAGTGGGGCTGAGAGACTGTGACTAGCCCAAGGTCGCCCAGCAGCTGCATGCGGAGGAATGGGGAAGTGAACCCGTTTCACCAGATAACAAGTCCACCGCTCTTAACCACTACACCACACTGGCTCAAAGCCTGGGCAAACTGTTATAAGTAGAAGTGCTCCACCAGGTACCCAAACCCTTTGAGCTTAATAGTTCAACATCAACGCTTTAAATGGGGCCAGGTAGTGTATGGGCAGCCAATGAAGATCCCAAAGGTCATGTATTAGATGGTAATGTACTAAAGTGTCAGTCTGCACTTTAGCAACAGCATTCTGCATTAATTGCAGCTTCTAGGCTGCTTTCAAGAGTAGCCCTGTATAATCAATAATCGTACAGTAATCGAGGTAGGAGGTTACAGAACATATAAGACTGTGGTCAGGCTGTCCTGGTCCAGGAAAAAGCCAAAGCTGGTGAATCAGCTGGAGTAAAAGGGTTCATTGCCACTGAAGCCACTTTAGACACATTCCTCTAATACAGTGGTTTCCAGTTGGTGGTCCACTGACCCCAAAGGGTCTGTGTAACCCACCCAGGGGTCTGTGGCACTATTCACATAACAAAAACTACTATAGAGATACCAACATTTTCAAAAGGCTTAGCTTTTGAAAAACAATACTAAGCTAATTGGGAACCATTACTCTAACAAACATCCTTCTCTTTGGTTGTTGAAACAGAAAAATAAAACAAAGAAACCACCTGCTTAGTTGGCACCTATTGGGTTTCCTGCTTAATTGCTATCATAGTGCACAATCACCTTCACAATTTCTTTCCCTTGTTATTTTTACCCCTTATCCCGCCTAATGAGAAATTATTCCACTTCCCTGTGCCCATAAAATTCACCCCACCTGGGCAACAGAGGAGATATTTTATTAGCCCTGCTTCTTATTCCCTATTATTAAACGAGAAGCCTCCTAATTAAGCACACCACAGTAGACCGAAATCTTAGACAGCCCCTGCCAAGCCGTTGCTACAATCCAAGAAGCTTAGCTTGCCAGCTCCCACTCATGAGGATTGTCTTTGCCTCTTAAGCAAGCAATCAAATTCAATGGGCTTGCTTGTGGAAATCAAGCACTATAGGAGAGTCAATAGATCATAGGCTGCTTGCTGTTTGCATTACAATAATGAGCAATTGCTGCATGGCAGAGTACAGGTAGCCTGGGAGGAGAAGAGGCTGTGAAGAATTTGGCCCCATCCAGGGTAGGTCCAGCTCAGTTCAGAAACATAGCCTATAGTGGGAAATATAAAATCCTCTTTCAACTGCACTGCCAGCATATTGCTTACAGGTTATGACCCAAAACACTCAGGTATGACCAATATTGCCTGCCGTTTTCAACTCCAAGAACAAGAAAGGGGCAGAAGTGAGTCTTTTTGGTAGTCATCATGTCTGCATTGTAATTATGTCATACTTAGCTGGTTTCTGGAAATGGAAGAGTAGTGAATACAACTCTTTGACTGTCAGTGGGCTAATGTGGAGAACATTATGGGAAGGGGTGCGGCCGCCTCTAGCCAAAATCAAAGAAACCTTAAATCTTCCATGAGACATGGAGTTGGAGCCTGGACAGACTGGGGAAAGCTCTGCTGGTGCAGAAAAAATATAGAAAGAATTCCTGGGTGCCAAGATCTAAGTTTGGGGCTAGTACCCTTGGCTGAGAAAAGCTCAGGAGAGATTTAAAATCACAAAATAAGCCAGAAAGTAAAGCATTGAAATATTGACTCTAAAACCTTAAAAGAGCCCTTTAAAATTCATTCCAAAGTTTCCCACTTACTTCCCCTAGTGTAGAAAAAGACCATTTTACCATTTGGTAAGTTAAAAATGGTTTACTTACAACTCTCCAAAGGTCAAATTCATGTGCTTTTCCATACAGCATTCAGTTGCAGAGGCAGTAAAACGTATCTTAGTTACAAAATGGTAACAGTTTCTAGATCATAGAATCATAGAATCATAGAGTTGGAAGACAAGGGCATAGAGATGGACACAAGGGCCATCGAGTCCAACCCCCTGCCAAGCAGGAAACACCATCAGAGCACTCCTGACATATGGTTGTCAAGCCTCTGCTTAAAGACCTCCAAAGAAAGAGACTCCACCACACTCCTTGGCAGCAAATTCCACTGTCGAACAGCTCTTACTGTCAGGAAGTTAACTGGTACAGGAACACAAGAGTGGCTGGAGAGAACCACGTGGTCGAGCTGAAGAAATCATATGAAACCTCTCCACATGTTTGGAGAGACAATAGCCTTGATTCCCTATTAAGAGCACTCTCTCTTGCCCTCACCAACTACACTTCTATTGGTGAAGGAACAACAAGGAAGTCCAATCTTGATTCTTGAAATACAATAGTCCCAGGCTGTTTACAGCTTTGAAGGTCAAAGGCAGCATATTTAATTGAGGCCAGAAACTAAAGAAATGTGTATTTAGCAGAAATACAGGTTTAAAATGTTGTCATGTTTTTGCGATAACCTTTTTTTAAAAAAAGCAAAATGATGCAATAATGTGATGAATCACAGCTGGAAAAATGAGAAATGGAGAGAAACTGAAACTGCTGGATTTGGCCATCCCTCTCTGGAAGAAACTAAGGAACTTGCCATCTCATGTTTCTAAATGCTGTTCCAGATTCTACCTGCAGTTTCACCCAAAAATACATGTATCATGATTGACATATTATTAAGTGCATCAATTGCTCATTAATCTGCAATACACTGTTTAGAATTGAGGAATATTGCTCGCTACCTAATGATGACACTTATGGATTTGGAAAGCAATGAGATATTTAGGCTAAATACTTGACACCTGTCCCTTTAAGGGACTGGATGGCGCATAAGTTTACCATGCACGTGACATTGGAGCTTCTGAAATCTCGCTTATTCCCCAGCCACTTGTTTCCTTCCTGTAAGTGGCTAAAATCATTAATTTAAGGTTTCTAAAACCCAAGTTACTGTAGTGTGCCTGAAATAATAAATGTTTCAGAATTTCAATTAAAGTAAACGTTGAAGTGCTGGATCCCTTTCTCCCCCCAGTATCTAATGAGTCACGCAGAACCATTACCCCACTATCCATTAATTATAACGAGGTCAGCATATTTGCTGACATCTTCTCATGCCTGCATAATGTACCAGCAGAGTACCTTAGCGAGGATCACAGGTACAGCACAAAGCACACAGACGCATTAACCGCTAAGGAATGTCATTGGCTGCTTGGGAACTTGGGTTGGAAAACAGACAGAAGAGGCTGGTGCAGGGCAAGAGAGCAAGGAAGGGACACACAAAGAAGCGTGAAACAACCAGAAGAGCTCGGAGCGGGGGGGGGGGACACAAAGGGGAACAAGAGTTTGCCCCACAGCTTCCTAATCTTTCATAATTGAGATTCCATAATATATATTCAGGAACTTCAGACTGGGGGCTCTCCCGGCTTCTCAGGACTCTCCCCAGACCACAATCCCTGTCACTAGAACACACTCCTCAATGCCCCAATTCATACCTTTCTTCACCTGGTTGAAATGTGCCCTTCAATTTTGACAGTGCCTCTCACTTACCTGCATGGAGGAGAAAGAGGTGTGTGTGAAGAAGCAAGCCCTCTTCGCAAAGACAAAATTTGTGCTAGCTGCTTTGCCCCCAGAAGGCTGCTCAGATGGATGAATCAAGCCCTTGGTCAAAAAAGCCTCCTCCCCCCCCCCCCCGCAAATTATGCAAGGAGACAGAAATTCTACAAGGAGAGTGCCTTTCTCCAACCAGCCAGCATCCTCTGGGATCATAAAGAAGCATTTTCAGGGAAAGGTTTGAGAATTAGTGGGTTTTAGCACCCATTATACCTCTTTAAAAGCTATGGTCCCCCCAGAGAATCTTGGGAGTTGTAGCTTGTTAAATCTGCGGGGAGCCATTAAGAAAGCTTTCATAGATCTACAGTTCCCAGCACCTTTAACATGCATCAGTTCTCAGGATTATTTGGGAGGGAGGCCATGAATACTGAAGTGGTATAAACAGTGCCTTTTTCTATTAAAAAAAGTTCAGGGGTATTCTCATTTTGACTCAAGAAAATCACTATTTTATAGTAAATGGGCAGTACTGGCCCCGACTTGGTGGAACACTCTGTCACAAGAGACTAGGGCCCTGCGGGACCTGACATCTTTCCCCAGGGCCTGCAAGACAGAGCTGTTCTGCCTGGCCTTTGGTTTGGACTCAGTCTGACCCTTATGTTTACCTCCCCTTATGGTTTTGATCTATGGGCTACTTTTAAAAGGAGGCTGCATTTTAAATTGCATTTAAATTGGAGTGTGTTTTTTCCCCCTATTACGTTTTATTGTAATTTTACTGGTGTTAGCCACCCTGAGCCCGGCTCTGGCCAGGGAGGGTGGGATATAAATAAAATTATTATTATTATTATTATTATTATTATTATTATTATTATTAAAAGTACAAAGATTCACAAAATGTTCAGAGGTATGCGCACCCCTGCATACCCCCCAGAAAAAAGCACTGGGTATAAGGTTGCTTTAAATGTATGGTATAGGTGTGGCCCAATTCATGCAATTTAGAAATCAAACTCTGTGCATGTGCTACCCTTACAATGTTTTCTCAATGTACACCTTGGTGGAAGGGCACATTTGCATCTTTTAAAAAAATGAAATTATCGGCTGCATAGTGCTTATCCCGCCCATCCTGCAAGGAACTCTCAGAGTGGCATCCATGGGTGTGTGGTTTTGTTTTGGATGTTATCCTCACCACAACCAGAGGCAGATTAGGCTGAGAGGGATATGATTGGCCAAGTAACAATGAGCGCAATTTTTATCCCAGGCTGAGAGGAAACATGGGGAGCTTCCAGATGGGCGTGTAATATTGCAATGGGGTCACTGAGACAGCACAAGTGGGTCGTCTTGTGTGTGTGTGTGTGTGTGTGTGTGTGTGTGTGTGTTTTAAGAAACAAAATTTACTGGATTGTCTTCAAAAGGGTAAATCTGGATTAAATGAGGGGGAAATGCAGGTTGGCACTTTGATGGCGACAACATTGCATGGACTCTGCAAAAAACTTGCATACATGGGCAGCACCCGTCTCACTATAAAGACCCCTCTGGAAGCTGTCTGTCTAATCCTGAGTCCACTCCTTCACACTGGCCTTCTGCAGCTGACGACAGGAGCCAGAAAAGGTAACTTCATCCCAGCTCTTCCCTCTGCACTTTTCGAATACTCCATCCCTTACATATATTTTGATTTGTTTGCTGAGCCTCTGGTCTTTTCCCACCATGTGGGACACTTCCTTAGTTAAGCTCTTGTCCCTTTTCTCCCTCTACTGCTGGCTCCTGCTCATCTTCTTCCATTGCCTTCCCACATCAAGGGATGCAGAGAGAGACAGAGAGAGAATGTTTCACTTGAAGGGGCTTTAGACTGATGCATTACCAGCTAATTGCCTGGGTGAAGGAGGAGATGAAGGTCATGTCACATGCTGCTTCATTTACAATGCATAGACTCTCTCGCTTTCGCTATCTGCAAGGGTATTATACCCATTCTGCTTGAAAAACACCTACGATTAAGCGCCAGTATGCCACCATGAAGAATGCCACCTTTCAATAAATTCATAATTATGTTTGCCTTTAAAAGATTCATGCCTATCAGAACTACCTGCCGAAGAACCAAAAACAACCATCTTCTTTATCTCCCTTCAACAAAGAACAAAAATATATCAAACTTCTCTGCTGAAATTCTCCTGTCCCTATTTGTGAGTAAGTGGAGGGGAATTTATTGTTTGCTTGTTTAAATTTATTTTCTCATGAAGCTTAGCTGAATGGGTAAGTTCAAGTCAGAGTGGAACTGCAAGAGGTCCCCACCCTGCCAAGGCAACTTAACCACATCTTCCCACCACCCTGTCTGTTCCGCTTGCATTAGCTCCTCCTACCAGCCAAGATAAATAGAGCCTCAATATGCTTTATTTCCCTAATGTAGGCAATTTCCCCTGATATACACATTGTTACAAGGAATGTTCCCTAAACGCAAGGCATTTTTGTATTCAGTTTTCAGTTATATGCTTCTTTGTGAATGCTTTCCTAATACACACATCTTGGTAAATATTTTTGTTCTGTAGAACTGCACTGCGAAATTTGGAGACGTGAAAATTTCAAGGGATCGATGCATTTCAATTTGCATATGCAGAGGCAGATTTAGGGCAGCACAGTTGGTTCCACCACACTGGGTGCAGAACGGAAGGTGAGAGGTGGTGGGGTGGGCACCAAATTTTGGGCTCACACAGGGCACTGCTGAATTCTGAAGAACCAAAGTGAGTTCCTGGCGTATGTTTTTAGGAAGTAAAAAATTAGGGAATTAAAATACAATCCAAACCCATTTCCCCCCTCATTCTCACCTAGGCATAAGTAGAATTTAGGATCAGATATCAACAATTTTGTGGGGTGTGTGTTGCAGATTGGTTCCTTTTAACTTTGCTATAAACATACAAAGCATAATAGAAATTATATGCATGTGATGTTGGGTTTGGAGAGAGTTCTCCTGGCAAGTCTTGGTGTGTGCTTTGCTTTCATGCAGAAGCATTAACAAATAGATCCATGCAGGCCTGTCTCTTTCCTTGTAATAGAGGTGGTTAAGCCAATTGCTTGTAAATGATTTTTTTTTTAAGGCTACCATTCACTAATCTCCATTTAAATTGCATGGTGGGATTTTAAGGCTTATATCCTAAGTAAAGGGACGTGGGTGGCGCTGTGGGTTAAACCACAGAGCCTAGGACTTGCTGATCAGAAGGTCAGCAGTTCGAATCCCCGCAACGGAGTGAGCTCCCATTGCTCGGTCCCTGCTCCTGCCAACCTAGCAATTCAAAAGCACATCAAATTGCAAGTAGATAAATAGGTATCACTCCAGCGGGAAGGTAAATGGTGTTTCCGTGCACTGCTCTGGTTCACCAGAAGCAGCTTAGTCATGCTGGCCACATGACCTGGAAGCTGTACACCAGCTCCCTCGGCCAATAAAGCGAGATGAGTGCCGCAACCCCAGAGTCGGTCACAACTGGGCCGGGGTCCCTTTACTATCCTAAGTAAGCTTTCACTGGTGGGAGAATCCCACTATGCCAACTCCATATTTCAGAGGTCCCTTTGAGCAAGGAACCCTCCATAGTCTTCCTTCCCCCAAACAATTTTCACCAGCTGCTGCTCTACTTCCTCATCGCTGCTGCCGCCTGTCTACTTCCCCGGCAGACACCCAATGAGTAAGCAATCCATGGCATCCCCTGCTCCTCTTTCTCACCATCACCATTGCCTGGGCCAGAGCAAGAAGCAGGAGAACGAGCAATCAGGTCACAATAGTGGATAGAGGCACCGGGTACACAGGGCCCCCAAAAGAATTTGTGCCCTTGGCAACCTACCAACTATCCTGACCACCATTGCCAGTTCTGGTGCCCAGTGAGTAGAAATTCACTCCTGGGACACTCCGCTGAGAAGCAAAGGGCGCTGACTGTCACTGATCTGTTCCTAAGGCTTGGTGGACCTTCCACAGCAGAGTTGGAGAATGGGGGGGAATCAGGAAGAAATACCATCCTGCCTATCCCCCAGCAAGGGCCTCCCAATTTGCAGAGGGCTACTTAGGACGCTGGTCTAAGTATTTTTTCTCTCTTCACATTATTTCCCCACTACCATCCTCCTCCTTTTTTTGCTTCAAACTCTTCAGATGTAGACAAGGGTCTACCCACCCCTGCTCACTCCTTTTGATTCAGTGAGACTTTTTCTTTCAATAAAGTTTCTTCAGCATTCTATCTGTTCCATTTCTACCTCTGAAAGTGAAGTGTCAGCTAATAACAGGTAGGACAGACCCCTGCAGGCAAGCTCGGTAAATATATATTATCCCTAATAAAGATGGAGAAATGATAAATGTGTCTCCGGAGAGGCTCAAGTGCCTGTTTCGCTAGATAAAATACAAGAAGGGATGGAGAAAAATGCAAGCCAACAAGAGGGACTTGTGTAGCTCTTTTGTTCCTTCAGAAACCTGCCTAATGCTGGAACTGGGCTTACTTAGAAGCCAATTCCATTGTGATCAATGAAATTTATCTCTCCTGGAATATGTTTAGAACTGAGCTGTGACTCGGGAGAGTAGGGGAGAAATAGTGATGAAACACAGCAAGCCGCAATAAAAGTAAAGGACTGCTGGTATTTACCGGCTTGTGTTTCCTGTATCTTCGTAGTTTGAAAACTTACTAGTGGTGTTGCTAGCTTTCAGCACTGGAAGTGGTTCCCATATCCCCATCACCACCTCAAATACACAGGCATTTAGAAAACACCAAAGCATATTATTATATTATATTATATTATATTATATTATATTATATTATATTATATTATATTATTATATTATAATAATTAATTTTATTTTGTTTTATTGCAACTAAGTCAAAACTATTTGAATGTCCTCAAGGCCCATAAATAAATGTAAGCGGCTTTGTGTACTTGAGGAAAGTGCTCCCGCACTTTCAACAGGTATGTAAAACTGGGAATTTCCGCAGGTGTACCTGGAGTGCAAAGATCTCTTAAACTGTAGTTCGCTAGAGCTTATAAGCCCTAACACAGGCATCCCCAAACTCACCCCTCCAGCTGTTTTGGGACTACAACTCCCATCATCCCTAGCTAACAGGACCAGTGGTCAAGGATGATGGGAATTGTAGTCCCAAAACAGCTGGAGGGCCAAGTTTGGGGGTGCCTGCCCTAACACTTAAAAGCTTTGGGAAACTACAATTGCCAGAGAGCTCTCCATTGGGAGCTTGTTGTTGATAAGGTTTGTGGCTTAATGAAAGCTCCAGGAGCAGCCTTCTCCTTTGCTAACATATACACCTCAATGCTGCTGAACTATATTACTAGAGAAAAGAAAGCATAGAATTGTAAAGGTGGAAAGAGGGAAGCTGGTTGTGGGGAAGTTTAGAGACAGAGGAAGACTGAAAAAGTTCAGAAAAAAGCATGAACCCATTCAAAATAGAACTGGAAGAAGAAGAACATAAAATGAGCCTTCTGGATCAGGCCAATGGTCCGTCTAGTCCAGCATCCTGTTCTCACCGTGGCTGACCACATGCCTGCGGAAGCCTGCAAAGTGAATGTGAATGCAACAGCTCTCTGCCCAGAAACTGTTATTCAAAGGCATAAGGTATATTTGCTCATCTTGAAATACAACAGAGCAGAGGCGGGGAACCGGTGACCCTTGAGATGTTGCTGCACCACAACTCCCATCATTCTTGCCCATTGGCCATGCTGGCTGGGGCTGGTCAGAGTTGAATAAGATCTAGCAGTGTTTCTCAACCTGTGGGTTCCCAGATGTTGCTGGACTACAACTCCCATTATTCCTAGCCAGCATGACCAGTGGTCAGGGATGATGGGAGTTGTAGTCCAACAACATCTGGGGACCCACAGGTTGAGAACCGCTGATCTAAAGGATGATAGGTTCCCACCACTGCAGTAGTATGATGATATTATTATTATTATTATTATTATTATTATTATTATTATTATTATTATTATTATTATTTTATTTTATTTTGACGATATAAGAAATAACGAAATAAGCCCGGGGATGTATGCCTTAGAGTAGCCATTCTTCAAACCTTAGTTGTTCCCAAGTTAAAAATTTCCTGAACTTGCAACGTGTCTCATGTAGTGGCATCTTAATGTAACCCTGCATAAAGAGCAGTCACGTCAATTGAAGCTTCCCACTGTCTGAAGATGCTGGGTGTCTGCCAGATGGTTTGGATGAATGCAACTGCATTCTAGTCAATGTTGCCATTAAATGTGCTTTTAGTGCACAGTTTGAAAGGGAGAAACAATGAGAAGCAGAAAAACAAAAATGCTGGAGTGTTTGTTTGTTTTTAGAGATGCAAGCGTAAAGAAAAAGAAGAGAGATTAGGTCAACAGCCTTGGGGGTATCTGCTCAATAAATGCAATGCCATTCATGGCTACCTAGAGTTCTGCTGTTCAGTTGCATAAGAAATTAAAATGTCTACACGCCTGTGGTCTTCATATCCTCCCTGGTGGACATTTTGGATGGCATTTGCAGAATGGTTAAAGGATTTCTGCTCTAACAATGCAGCTGAATACAGAGGATTAGTTTCGCTGCATGAGGCTCTCAGAATCAGCCCTGGGGACATTGTCAGGGGGTTTCAGTGGGAGAGGATAACCACATCTCTGCAATTTAGCAGCTAAACTGTTCCTTCACAAAATGTACAGCTTGGCACTGTGGGGAGTCACAGGATATAACAAAAGCTTACATTAAGGAAGAGTCTAAATCCTATTTTCTAGGAAATTCTGGGGGATTTCCATGTGCAATCCTTTTCCGGGTAATCCTCCAGCAGAAGACTGTATTACAAGGCAAAAAATTAATAAAAATAAAAATCCCAAGCCACAAAGCCAAACTCCAGTGCAAGCAGAATTATGAAACATGAAAACGTGGAGCTGAAGAAAGTCTGATTTAAAACAAGGTTGATCGTCAAGAGTTTTACGTTTTCTCTATCTCAGCTGTAAAATTTTTCAAGAGCACAAAGGGGTTGGGGAATGGGATTTATGAGGCAGTGATAGATAGTAAGATGAGAGTTGTGGGATCAAAGCAGGAGACAGGTGGCTACAAAGATTGGAAACGCACTGCAGCCTCACCCTAAGTGCAGAGTCTTCAGCAGCTGCTGCCTTCACATTTTTAAAAGGTCTGTCTCACTGTGCCAAATTGGGATCTTGCTTGTCGTTAATAGCTTGAGTAAGTGGCAGAGACCACACAAAGCATATGAGTGCATGGACTGTTTGAAAACACCTTACTCTGCAACCATAATTTTTGGAGGGGGAAAGGAGACCTCAGCCCTTTCAGGAAAGGATCTGTGGCTCTTCCCATTGGTTGAAGTGCACACTGTGCTTGCTTTCCTCAGCCAATACTAATCCTGATTAGCACTAGTGCTGACATGTTGCCTAGCACTGCTGGGGATGTCCCTTGTGGGCAGTGTGGGTACCCACCCACCCAGCCCATGGCTGGTACATTTTGAGGGACTAAATGGGTTTGATGGCAGTTTGAGGCCATCTGAAGGCCACAGGTTGCCACCTGGTGAAGAACATACTGAAATAGATGGGCTAGTTGTCTGCTTTGGTGTAACGCAGCTACTGATGTTTCTGTGACCTCCCTGCTTCCTTCTATATTTTCTTGCCAAAATAGGAGGTCACTGCTATGAGCATGGAAGCCATTTTATCCTAGTCCCCCTTCATCTGGGCTTCCACAGCAATGCATGTGAGAGACCTGCTTTTCTTACACATATTTCAGAGCCCTCTCCTAGGACAACTCCTTCATATGCACAACATTGAACAAGCTCTAAGAAAAGACAGTGACTGAAAACTCCACTTTTAGTGAATGGATTTGCTAACTGCTTGCCATGGTTAATGCTACCTGCTCTGCATTGCATCTACAGGAGACGTGTGAAGAATCACTTCAACTATACACTAGAAGGGTAAGGCCCAGAGCTCAGTGGTAGAGCAATCCTCTCTTAATCTTGGGGAGCCATTGCCATTCAGTGTGGATAACACTGCGCTAGATGGATAACACTGTGCTAGATGGACCTGGTATATGGCAGCTTAATATGTTCCTAATAGTTCATCTAGATAGCATCTATTAAGCAAACTGGAGTACAACCTTTCACCCTCAAAGAGATGTTGGAAATGGTCCAATAACAGTAACAAAGTGGGGTGGGGTGATAAACATGTCCTGAAAGCAAACAGTAATGATGTTGTTCAGAGAAATGTTGAGGGAAAGAATTAATTTGGCTTTCAACAGAGCCATTGCCCCTCATCTAGTCTATCATCTTGTTATTTGCTTAATGCAACCATTCTTTTTCAGGGCCTCCAACACCAAACATAAATGATTCAAGAGAGCTACGTACTTCTGCAATCAGTAAAAGTAACAATCATGAGAACAGTGAGAGTAATGAAAAGCTTATTGCTGGCCAATGAACACTTTTCTCTCTTTCTTTTTTTAACCAACGTCTGCAGAGCTGGTGGATGGAAGGAAAATTATTAGAACAAATCAAATAATCCCTTCCCAGTGAGAAATACTTTTGCCGAGACAGATCTGTTTGCAGTTATTAATTTCGTCTCCTTCAAAACACCTCAGTAGGGAACGGGGATAGACTTGAAATTGATTTTCCTCTAGTACTTTAGTTTCAGACTCTCACTGAAGTAAGGACATTAACGGGATATTAAATATATTAGCAATAATTAAAGGAAAATCAGACAAAACACTGTTGGTATTTCTGAGGGTTGGTAAGATGGGACGTGCTGTTTACTCTAGTGAAACATCAGCATTTAGCCACTCTTCTGGGTTCCAGCATCAACTGAAAAACACTCACTCTCTTGGCTTATAAAATCTCTTGCCTTATAAAAGTTTACCTGCTACTTTGGGGGTTTTAGAAATTTTTAATTTGAAGGAAAAAAAGCTTTAAGGATTTAAATCATTTTTTTTTCTACATATATATTGCACTGAGTAAGCTTACAATATATATATTTTTTTTTAAATGTGAGCTGTCCGGGCAGAGCCATAAAAGACCATAGATGGAAAGGTGGAAGGAAGACAAGATACCAACAACAGAAGAATGGCAACTGAAAATGATGGACTATGCAGAAATGGCAAAACTTACGGAAAAGCTCAGAAACAGTGACATTGAGAAATTTAAAAAAGAACGGGAAGCATTTATTGTACTGTATATGTACAAAAATATTGTAAACTAGCAGGCTTTGACTAAACATTTGCAAGTAGTTAAACTGAGATAAAATTTATGGAAATGAATTTGAACTAAAATAGCAAAATATGAAGGCATGCAATTGGGATAAAACAATAAGGATAAAAAAAGAGGTTTAAGTAAATTATGAAGAATCAGGAAAGGAAATGGAGGGAAGTCAGAAGGTTAAAGAGAGCCTCCACAAAGATCTTTTCTTTTCTTTTTCTTTTTTCTTCTCTTCTTTCTCTTTCTTTGCTTCTTTTTATTTTATTTTTTATGTTGGATATTTTGTATCTTTAATTTTACTTGATGGAAAATAATTGTTGAAGTTGAAAATGTAAAACCAATAAAATTTATTTACCAAAAAAAAAAAAAAGACCATAGATTTTTTTCAACTTTGGGTTTATTTCACCTGTTAATCATGACCACCCATAGAAGTCTCCACATGTGCAGATGGATACCATCTTTATTTCGATGGGTATTCATCTATCCATGCATTTCGCTTCAAACACCCACAAGGCTTGATGAAGAACGAGTCAGTCAACACACATATGTTCTGCTCAGCCATAGATTCAACATTATAAGGGCCTGGCGTCCCTGATATCACAATCCGTAGAAGGAAGAATCAGTCCAGATGCAGATTTAAAGGTCACCTTCCATGGGGTGGGGTGGGGGGAAGAACTGTTCTCTCAAGTAGGTCATGGTGGGCTTGCAAAAACATCTGGCAGACACAGAGAAAGGTTTCAGGAGCAAGAGTCAAGAGATCTTGGTTACAAGCTTGCACTAAAATCCCTCGTATATATATGCAGAGAGGTCACTTGACTGAGCAATGTACAAATCTGGTGGGACTGAAAAGGCAAGAGATGACAAAGCTACTTAATGTTGTGTCACATCAAGATCTGGGGGGCATGAACTAAAATCTCTGGAAAGGTTACGTCTTGAAAGAGCCGGGCTGGAGTCAAGTGGAGGCAATGTCAGAAAACTGCCTCTCTGAAGCAGCAGCAGAAGGCATACAAGAATGCAGGTAAAAGGATAGAGCCAATGAATAAAGACTTATCGAACAAATCCAGAAAAGGAAACAAAGAATTGCACTCTGCTCTTCTTAATATCTTCTTGAATGCTGCCACGATGTTGATGTGAAAGCTCCTCCTGTCATTTTCACTCAAGGCCTTACACTCCTAACTTGTCCCAGAATGCCTCATTGTCACCCTATCACTAAGGAGGCCACAAGTGCTTTGAGTCAACTCACTATTATCAACCCAAATATCAACTGAAGCAAAACAAACAAACAAACCAAGCCAGAATGAGCGATTGGGATGAGCACTATCCTGAGTGATTGAGCAGGAAAAGGTGGTGGTGGACTTGACTGCCTTTGGGGAACTTCTGAGCCCCAGTTCTTGGTGCCATGCCTCATTGACTAGAACAGCAGTGGAACTGGCTGAGTGGTTCTGGCAAGCAGAGAAAGGTTTCTGTCTTAATAGCCTCTCTTATTACCCTCCTACCTGTAGTTGAGAAGACAAGAAGACTTGAAAAGCTTTGGAGCATTACTCAGCTGAAAACTGGGGAGGGTGAAGGGGGATATGCCTTCTTCTTTGGACATCTTGGGACTTGAGTAAAATCAGTTAAGGGTTACCTTGAGAGCACCCACTGTTCTGAGGGCGGTTTGTTTTCCCCTGCTCAGTCGCCAGCTTCTTTTATTGAGCTATATAACACTGTGCTGCAGGAGCAGAGGGTGAAGGCACTCTTGTTCCCCTGTTCACCCTCTTCTCCTACAGTAGCGTGTTATATTGCTCAATTAAAGAAGCTGGTGACTGGAATGGGGGGAACAAAAGGCTTCATGAACTGGCCTCAGAGCATCATAAAATGACCACAGAGGACATCCTGATGGGAGCTGAACCTGAACCACACTGAGATGCCATTTCACATATGAGCCAAAGGGTATGCAGCCACAAAAGTGGCAGCCAGAACCTGATGCTGTATGTTTTAGATTTCAGTGGCAACCACCATGGTCAATGGTCAGGGGTGACGGAAGCTGTAATCCAAAACATGTGGAGGGCACCAAGTTGGGGGTGACTCATCAAAAGGGTGCCTGAGGAATGAGCACAACTGTTCAAGAATATACCTGCTCTTCAGACACTGACTCAGTCCAAGCGGCTACAATGTACTACATTCTGATTTGGTCTGCATTCCTCACTGTGATGGAGATGACCTTCTCATTTCTTCAGCCTGAACATTTCATTAGGCTTCAATCACTCCCTATGGGACAGCTGTTAGCAGTACTTGAAAGCAAATTGACAAAAAAACTTAATCAATTCCCCCTCCTGCCAGTACTCAGGGACTACATCCAAAAAAACAGGCTGATTTATGGCCAAGAAGTGATTTGTAAATATAATGTACTGACTGACCAGAAGTAAGACAAGAAGAAAGAGCGATAGACTGGCCAACTCTCTGAAAGTTAAAAGTCACTTTGGGAAACAGATGCATAATAGTCAAATCCATCAGCTGTCTCCAGCTTCCATTTGGGTCTCACAATTACACCAAGTTAGTGGTGGCTCCCCGCCATTTTGTTACATGGTTCCAGGACTGGCCCTACTATTAGTCAGAGTGAGGCAGGTACCTCAGGTTGTAGATGATGTGGGTGGGGGCAGTGAGTGGCAGTGAGATTTTGGAAGCCAAAGCTGTATAGAACATGTGGTCTGCTATGTACCCTTTCAACTAGCCAGCTAGCCTCCAAAGAAGGCAGGTCATACCATACATTTAAAGCACATGATATCTCCCAAAGATTTCTGGGAACTGTGGTTTGTTATGGATGCTGCAGACTTTAGCACTGTGAAGGATAAACTACAACACCCAGAATTAATGGGAGGATGGGAGAATCAATTGTTATAAAAGTGCATTAAATGTGCTTTCAATGTATGGTGTTGCATGTGACCACAGTCCTATCACCAGCTCTCAAATAAGTTTCAACTGATCAGCTTCTGATCAAAAGACTCTTGACTCTTGTGCTCAAAACTAATCCTGCCTCCATAGCTCCTTCTTTATTGTGCCCTCAAACCCTGCACTGATTTTCAGTGGTGCTCTGCTCCTAGGAACTCCTACACCTGAACAAGAAACATAAGACTGAAGCCTGGCTTCAGAGTCCTCTTCGGGTGCAGAAGTGAGCAGCGCATGCAATATTGACCTTGAGATTGGCAGGCAGCACGGAACCTCAGCATAGATCACACCTGGCATGAATGTGAGGAACCTGGCCTGCCTGGGGTTGCTCAATAAAGCTGACCTGCACTTTAGGCTGTAACGGCCAAGCCACTCACTTCAGGTTCCCAGTGTTACTGCCACGTCTGGATTTGGGTATGACCATCCAGGGTCCCAGCCCCTGACTCTTAATCTGAATGCTTTCTTTATGCCTTGGTACATTTTGCGAGCATTGCCACTTGTCCACAGTGAACTGAATGCTCTGACACATGGGCACATCATCTGGCAATCCGCATGGCACCACTCCCTGCCTTTCTCAGTGCAGAATGGGGCAGGGTCAAAACTGTACAGATTACAGATACAAATTTGCTTGCAAGGATAAAATACAATAAACTGGGAAATATTATGTATCCATTTGGTGCAAGGTACGGAGACATATTCTGTACAAAAGTCCCAGGAGGTGTCTGGTGGATGTTGTTTGTAATAAGCTGCATGCTCAAACATGGAAAGTGCATTAAGGTCCTCTGTCCATGGTTTGATTGCTGGAGGGGATTTATCTTTCCAGTGTTGGAGGGCAAAGTTTTTCACCACTATGTGAGCCCTTATGACCTATTTTCAGTTACTCCATTCCCTTGATCATTTGGTTTACCTTTTTCTGAACCTTTCCAACCCTACAATATCCTTTTCGAGGTGAGGTAGCCAGCATTCCAAGTGGGGATGCACTATAGATTCGTATCATGGCGTTATGATATCATCAGTTTTATTTTCATATTCCTCTCCTAATGATCCCTAGCATGGAATTGGCCTTTTTCAAAGCTGCAGCGCACTGGCTCAACATTGTCAGTGAGCTATCTACTACAATCCCACTGTCTTATTCCTTTTTGTTCTCTTCATTTGGACAAGATTTCTATTTTGTAAGGAAGCCTTCCTGCCTCTAACAGTTCAGCTTTTTCTTTAAAACAACAACAATTCCCAAGCATTTTGGAATGATCTGACTTTCTTGATTTTGACTTTTAACTTCGGTCTCTTCATTTGGGGCAGGTTTCCTCTTCTGAAATCAAATGGGACCATGTTAGATTTGTTTGCCCATTGGTCATTTACATGTACGGTATATTTAATTTCTTAGCACTATAGTCACTGCTCCCATTTGTCCTGGCAACACTTATGTCCTGCACCAGGCCCTGGGTGCCTCTCAAGATTATGGCTGGAGTCATTGCCCCTCTGACTGCTTCCATAGTCATTTAGGGTATCTAGAAATTTTACCTCTTTCTCATGACTGCCAGTTTATTTGAGGGTAGTTGAAGTCACCCATTCTTGCAACACCTTCTCTTTGGGATGCTTCCTTGAATTCATTCTTCATCTCAAGATCTCCCTGAGCATTTTGAGTGGGGGTCAATAGCCTGTCCTCAGCACTAAATTATTATTGAAGTCTCATATTGCCACCTACAAGAATTATGTGGCAGAATCTGCCCTGCTTGGGATTTCTAGCATGATCTTAAAGGTAAAGGGACCCCTGACCATTAGGTCCAGTTGTGGCCGACTCTGGGGTTGCAGCGCTCATCTCGCTTTATTGGCCGAGGGAGCTGGCGTACAGCTTCCAGGTTATGTGGCCAGCATGACTAAGCTGCTTCTGGCGAACCAGAGTAGCATATGCTGTTTACCTTCCCGCTGGAGCAGTACCTATTTATCTATAGTACTTGCACTTTTGGCGTGCTTTCGAACTGCTAGGTTGGCAGGAGCAGGGACTGAGCAACGGGAGCTCACCCCGTCGCGGGGATCAGAACCGCCAACCTTCTGATCGGCAAGCCCTAGGCTCTGTGGTTTACATGGGTTTTACTTACCCTCTCCTCACACATCTGCTTAACTGGCCTTGGCGCTTCATCAGCTGGGGCACCCTGTATCATTCCCCACATGGATCATTGGACTTCTGCTGACATGCACAGCATGTTTTGTGAGTGGAAATATTCTATACATCATGGGGCATTGCAACAGGGGCAAGATGACCTAAATGCTTCTTCAAGACAAGTAGCACAACAGCACAGCAGTGATCACAAAACAACACCCTGGTGCCAGCCCCTCTGCCCATATGCACATGTGAGCTTCTGGAGATATTACCTTTTAATGAAAATGGTTTAAACCCGCTATGCCATCAAGCAGATGGGCCGTCATTCAAAGGGATGCGGCAGGCATGAGCTAGTCCTTAGGGGTCTGAACCTATTAAGGTCAGTGTTTTAAAAAAGCAATCAAGGAAGGAAGCTTGAATGATATTATGGCAGCAGTAAAGACTGGCCTGCTTCATCAGCGCTTTCTGGTTTCTTAAATAACCTCGATGGCAAAGAGACACAGAGAGTTTAGCTCTACTAAAATCAGAGGGGAATGTGGAGGTGGGGAGACAGACTGCTCAGGGTTGTTTAAAAAACATAGATGCAAAACAACTTTGGCATGCCAGGCAAATTGTCATTGTCTGCAGATGCATCCCTCTCCACTATTCTACTTTGCTGCTATAAATTTGTGCAACCCAAAATAGCGTCGCTGCTGCCTGGCTGATTCCAACACTTCAGTGCTGCAATCCCAGAGCAATGCCTTTCTCCATTAAGCAGGCCCATGTTACACTATATTGCTACAAATGAGTACAATTTGCCTGAGATGCAGGTATTATTATTAATTGGGATTCTGCAAAGATCTTCATTTTTCTTGTATCATCAGACACATATGGTACTGAACCATATGCGCAGCACTGCTTTGTTTTTTGCTAATGCTCTTTGATGAGCTTTGCCTTGCTGTCTGTTCCTTAGGATCTGATTCCCAAATTATTATTTTCTGAATCCATTTTGTGTGTGCCTTACTCAAACACTTGTATTCAATAACTTTCATTCTAGGCTAATACCCATTGGCTCGTCCACATAGATGGCATTGGCATGGAAATACTCCAAAATAATCACAAGACCAAAGCAACTGTGGGGCACGGGTGGCGATGTGGTCTAAACCACATCAAAGTGCAAGTAGATAAATAGGTACTGCTCCGGTGGGAAAGTAAACAGCGTTTCCATGCTCTCTTCTGGTTTCAGTGTTCCATTGTGCCAGAAGCGGCTTAGTCATGCTGGCCACATGACCCAAAAAACTGTCTGCTGGGCAGACAAATGCCGGCTCCCTCGGCTTGTAAAGCTAGATGTGCGCTGCAATCCCAGAGTCACCTGCAACTGGGCTTAACTGTCACGGGTCCTTTAGCTTTTAAGGCAACCGTGCAGAAAACCTGTGATGTAAAGGACATTTCCAGCCACAGGTTCCCTAGTGGAGGTTTGTCACAAGAGCAATCTAGTCCTTTCCCTGCAACCTGCACATCATTCTGGGGGTTCTCTTGCCTTCCTGAGCCAATTAGGTGGTATTGAGGGAGAGAAGGAAGAGCCCTGTTGTGCTAGTTGAATCCAACCCCATATCTAGGCTTTAAGAAAATATATTTCTCAGCAACAGAACGAGAGAGGGGGAGGGAGTCAAGAACTGATTTAAAGCAAGTTTGTTCCAGATATGCAAAGAATTAACTGGAAACTTTTGGCACTTCCAACTAGTATTGATTTTAAATATGAGTGTCAAATACAGGCAACCACAAATTGCTGCTGAATATCAATGTTAACAAAACAGAAATAGCAAACTTATAAAAATGTGATGGCAAATGGTATAATATATGGAATGTTAAATATTTAGTTAATTTATATATTTCTTCATATTTCAACAGAATAGCCATGTGATTTACATAGCCAAATGAAAACCAATAATAATAATAATAATATAATATAATAATAATAATAATAATAATAATAATAATAATAATAATAATAATAATAATAATAATAATAATAATATATTTATACCCCGCCCATCTGGCTGGGTTTCCCCAGCCACTCTGGGCAGCTCACAACAGAATATTAAAAATAGAATCAAACATTAAAAACTTCCCTGTGCCCTTTACAATGCTAATAAAGGGTTGCATCAAACAAAGTTATCCTGTAAACACAAGGACTTCTGTTTGCATTACAAAACTACTTCTTGCTCTCTCCACGTGGCCCCCATGTTCTCCCAAATCTTTCCCAGGAGGTTGGAGGGGGCCCCAGAACAGATTGAGGGGCAGGGGGAGGGCAGGAAGAGGAAGTTCAATTGTTCAAGTGATAGTCCTTGTGGGATGGTCTCACTGGATAAAGCCCAATAATTCCAGTTTTTAAGTACTGTAACAATAAATATATCTAAACATGCATACATGCAAAACAACTAAGAATCATAAAATCAAAACAAATAGAAAACACCAATGTACATCAACATAACAGTAGATATTCAGTGCTATTGTCAGATACCATGCACTGTTAAATCCCAGAGTATAATATTAATAATATGTATAATTATTATTAATAAAAAAAATATTATTTATACCCTGCCCATCTGGCTGGGTTTCCCCAGCCATTCTGGGTGGCTCCCAACAGAAATAATAATAATAATAAAGCTATAAAACATCAGACATTAAAAACTTCCCTAAACAGGGGGAATGTATTCTACATTCATATTTGAAGAAGATAATTTTTAACAGGATGTGTGTGTTCAAAACTGAAGAATCTTCATTGTACTTTAAGCTATTTCCACATGGAATATTGGACCACTTTAGCATGCTAAGCATCCAAATGCACACCAGTAGTCTAGTGTGGAAGGAGTTGCATTCTGGCAACAAAGAGAATAGTTCATGCTACCACTGCACTTTGAAATGTTATGTGCATTTACTAGATCCACATTTCACCACACCAAAAGAAGATTTCGCAGGAGAACAAGGAATCGCAAAAGATAGGAATTTCTAAAGTAGGTTTGGGAAACCTGCAGCTCTCCAGATGTGATTAGACTACAACTCCCATCATCCCTGACCATTGGTCATGCGGGTGGAGAATGATGGGAGTTGGGAGTCCCACCCTGATCCAAAAATGTAACTTCCTTTTAAATAAATATAGTAGTATAAAAGTGGCTTACTGTAAATGCAAACTAGGCCCCTTTCCAAACCAATGTAAGTGTCATTACAGTAAATGAGAATCAATCTGGCTCATTTTAAGCCCCCCTCCCACCAAGAATACTGTTAAGTTTGACCCTTTGCACAATATTAGCAATAAAGTTCCATCCAATATTCTCCACGATAGGTGACTGCTTTGCGTTTGAATTACAGCAGGGTTGGGGAAGTTTATTACAGTGTCAGCACAAATGTGTAATGTACTCTAACCCTGGCTTGTGAAGCAACTCTTTAAAAAAAAAAATGAAATGAAACATGGTGCAAGTATATCCAGAATTAAAATAGAAGATTAGCAATGGAGCTACAGCAACAGTTACTCAGAATAAGGCAGCCAAATTGCTCTTGGGAAAGTGTGGGTCTTTCTGACGTCACCTCTGTAGAATGAGAGCCACTGCAATGTGCTAACATTCCTCCTGGAAGCTGGAGCAATGCTGACATTGTGCAAGAGTCTTCCGTGGTCTTCCAGGATACCACATCTGTTTATTTTTGCCTTCATTTTCTTTCCACTCTCCCTGTCTACATTTCTAAAAGTCTAAACTTACTGGCTGAAGTTCAGACAATATAGAAAGAGACAAGAAAATAGATACAAGTGCTGTGTCATCACTCTTTTAACGTCACGCACAGTCAGCCACTGGAAGGGTGGGGGGAATGTTTTATGGGAACTTGAGAAAAGTTCAAGCTGCTGTCTGGTTGTTCATCTGTTTCCCAAAACTATTCTTCCAGACCAGTGATATTCCGGACAGGGTTTCTCTGCTCCATGCAATATGACGCTCAGCAGCACGTATGTGTAAAAGCTAGGTCAATTGCAGTTCCACTTACTATAACCCAGGGGTGGACAATCAACCTATTTGCATTCTGTGTCAGTTTCAAATACTTTCAATCATAAGTCCCTTCCATCCCATTTTCTGCAAATTTCTTTTTAAATCACACACACACACAAATCAGACTTTGTACACCCTGTCTCTTAAAATGTTGCTCCTCTAAAATATGCATTTTGTATGCATTTTCCCCATAAACATGCATATTCATATGCCTTTTAAAAAACGGCATTGAAACTTTCAGAGAAAAGTGCAATTAAGTTTGTTTACTGCACTCCAAATTGATTATAAGTCTGAATTAGGTTGGTTCGCTAAGTTTTGTTTCCCATTTTCAGCCTTTCTGGTAATTGGTGTGCATTGAGGCTGTATGCATGTGTGCCAATTTCATTCAGCTTCCTAATGGTTGTAGAAGAACTTCACAAAAATTGCTATTTCTGTCAGTGAGATAGAGAAAAGCCTTTGTAGATATAGATAGTTGATTCTTGATATCAGTACACTTAGAAGAAGCCACCACTCACCACCCACCCCAGAATCAGGGGGACCAGAAATCAACTCTTCAAAAAAGCATGGTGAGACTATTTTAGCTTATGCCATTCCAAGATATGGATAAGCAATGGAGGGTATGGCTATAACAGATGTCATGTAACGGATGCTTATTTAGAAACATTTCTGTAGTAATAGTAGTAGTTGTAGTAGTAATGAAAGTAGTCTTGCTTAGTCATTAAAAAAGAAGCAAAGTTTCACATGCACAGCTTAAAAACTAACAAATTCATTGCAGCCTAGATCATTGTGTGAGCAAGAGCCTACTTCATGACATTACTCTATTCTGAACTTAAAAATGGTAAGCGTAGTGCTGGCTGTCAAAAAAAGAGGTTCAAGGCAAATTTTAAAAAATGAATTATAAACACCGACAACTGGGAAACACTGGCCTGCAAGCATTCTATTTGGAGAACAGCCTTTACCAAAGGTGTCATGGGTTTTGAAGATGTTTGAACTCAGGACGAAAGAGAGAAATGTGCTAAGAGGAAGGCACGCTTGGCAAACCCTTACCATGATCAACTCCCACCCAGAAACCTATGTCCCCAATGTGGAAGGATGTGTGGATCCAGAATTGGCCTCCACAGTCACTTATGGACTCACTTTAAAAACCATGTTTATGGAAAACAATCTTACTTGGCTACGAGTGATTGTCAAAGAAGAAGGCGGCTTCGTGACATTAAACCAGGTGTGGAGAACCTTTGTCCCTCCAGATGTTGCTGAACAACAACACTCTTCATGCCTGGTCTGCTGAGGGGATTATAGTACAACAACATCTAGATGGTCAAAGGTTCTCCATACCTGCACTAAACACTCAGATTCTCCTCCGTGCTACTAGAGTACTAGAGCACAACCAGTTGTGCTAAGGTATAATGAAGGGTTTTCAGGAATACATAATTTCTGTCCAAGAAGGAATTCCCAGGCCTCTAAAATCTTTGATTACTAACCTTTAAAAGGTTGGTTTAAAAGAAAAAAAAAGAAAAAAGAAAAAGCCAGGGGAAATGATGAATGTTAATGTAATAACTAAAGGAAAACATCTCGCCTTCAACTGCTCTTTGAATGAATCAATATTTGCTTAAGAAAAGTGTGATTAGATTATGCAATAAATCTCCCCTTTTCCAGATGAAAGAACAAATGCTACATTTGACATATTTGTTCAACATGCCTCTTGGGTTAATTTATCAATATGTGATAAAAATTGATTTGGGGATATCTGTGAGGTTGTGCTGCATTGGGGAATGCTTCATAGAACAGCAGAGTGAAAGGGGAACCTACAAAGTTACTTGCAATAAAACAGGAACTTCCTTCCCATTTAACTCATATAATCCAGAGGAAGAGGAAGATACAGCCACATAAAAACATATGAAAGCAGAGAATGGCATGGAGCTTTGTTTATATACTGACCTGAGAAGAGTTGCACATCACAGAGAATGGTAGAGTTGTCAGATGACATTCTGTGGACCGAAAAATGAGACGATCCAAATTATGACAAATAACAAGCAGAAAATATGGAGCAATAAACAACATAATGACAGATATGGCTGCGGAACAGGTAATGGGCAAGTAGGCTGCACTACATTTTAGAGTAAGGCAAGAGAAGGTACTTTTTTCCTCACTATTTTGCTTTATATGAACCATTGCATACTTCTGAACTAGAGATAGAAAACGAAACAAAAACAATGTCGGTTGTAGACTATGTATATTGGCCAGAAAATGTGCATATTGCCCAAACAAGATGTGCATATTGCCCAAACAAGATGTGCATATTCCCCAAAGCCTGTTAGGGATTATGTATAATGGCCAGAGATATGCACATTCTTCAACGCTTACCAGGGATTGTGCATATTGGGCAGAGAATGTACACAATTCATTCAATATACACACATTCCCTAAGGTAGTTGGGAGTATCAATATGGAGCCTTGGGATACATTCTTTAACAGATGTGAGGAAGGAAAATATTCAGTGAGCAAGCTTCTTCACTCAGTATAATTCCATGACACAGCAGCTGAACAATTTCTTCTTAAAATACAACTATTAACAGAGTCACCCTTGAGGGCAATGCATAGGAATGACCGTCCCTGGCCCCAAGCTTTGTGAGGTCCTTTGCTTTGTGAGACACATTTTTGGAAGGCATGCCTGGCACTTGTGGGAATGGCCAGCAGCCCCTCTGCCTGCCTGGCCCTGCTGCCTTCCGCCCTCTCACTGAGGCTCTCCATCTTCTCCCTTTCTAGAGCAATGTCTCCGTGACACTGCTACCACTAAAGCAGTGGCAAAAAAAGTAAGCCAAGAAGAAGGAGGAGGAGGGGCCACTGCCAACACCATTGCCATGAAGAGATAATGGGGGGGGCACACTGTGTGATTTGCTCTGGGCCTCACATACACACACACCCCTGGGAGGAGCCCCATTTAGGTCAGAGGCTGGCAAGCACATGGACCAAGAACTGTGTCCAGAAGGCTACATTGTTTTGCTTATGCAAAATGCATTTCCTACTTTTCTCCTCCAAAAAGGAGTCCCTCGGAGATGCTTTCCAAATATCAAAACAAGCATCTCAACAATGACTCGTCATTAAAACACAATTACCAGACTCAAAGCAAGAGCAAAATTCCACTCTGTGCTAAGAGAAGCAGCAAAGAACTTGTTGAGATCGTCTTTCATTAACCTTATGGCTGAGAGTCAGAAAGGAAATATATAAAATACATTGCTCGTACTAATCAGGATCTGTCTCTGGCCTCTTCAAATCCCTGCTTATTCTCACCACTGAAGGGACAAGACAATGTCTAGGTATCAGTGCCAGGTATCTGATGTGAATTCTACAGCCAATCCCTTCCTAATTAACTCAGGCATTGGAAAAGCTATCCCAGCATTCACTCTGTCTTGTCATTGTCCTGTCTCTTCATTGCATCCCTCCGCCTTTCTCCATTACAAAGATGGACGCTCTGCAGTGGGCCACTTCCCTGTTTGGTGGGGAAGCTGGCTGCCGTCCTACCTGCCGGTCACTGCTGGCAGAATAAAAAAAAATGCTGCTGAAAGTGGCAAAGATTATGCAACAGATTATGCATCAGAGAAAGAATGTTCCCTCATCTCTCTACCAAATCCCCATTCATCACAGTGACTCAGAGCAGCTCCCCCAGCAGGGACAAATTCAGACACCCAGTGCACTTTCTGACGAATTTCTCTGCAATAATAGATGGGATTCAGTTCTGAGACGTTGCAGCTCAATGGCAATACAATACCCCTTTGCCATCTCATAACAATTAGTTCTGGGACCCAATCATAATCTAATTTTCATAGGATGATTTCCCTTCTGCCATAAAAGGGAAGAAGAAACCTTGGCAGCTCCATCCCCTGTTTTCCTCCTGCTTTTTTATGTTGTTTATTTGCTTCCTCTAACCTTTCTAGATGTGATAAATCATGGAAATTTAATTTGGAGATCATATCCCTGGCTGTGAAAACAGACAAGGTTAGCCCTCCACTTGTTCTCCCCCTCCTCACTAATCATGTAACAGTCCTGCTTTCCAATTTGGCTGAAACTTTTTGCAGTCTAACGGTGCCAATTTCAGTTCCATGAGGTGCTCGGGTCTCTTCCCTGAATGCTTACAAATGGCACACTGGCCTTTGGCCAAACCTCTCTCGCTGCTGTGTGAGGGGAATCAGACATAATTCACGTGCTCTCCTAATCCCCTGTGTCGCAACTGGAACCACTTTGGGGACTCCCAATCCTAGAAAATGCCAGAGTCAAAAGGTCAGGAGTCTGGTGTCCTCCCAATTTTTTGGAATCTACAGCTCCCATCACCCACAGCCAGCACAGCTGACTCACTGACTACCTGGGCCAAAGAGCACACTGAGACCACAGCTGTGCTACGCTCTTGCTTCTTTCTCTTACCATCAGTCATGCCACCAGCACAGCAGACAATAAAAAACCTGAAACAACTCTAACCCATCACCTCATCTACCTGCTGGGTGAAATTCACTGGAGACCCTCAAGAGTGGTTGCTGTCAAAGGAAAGCAGCTGGCTGAAACAAATCCAGGACTTCATGATGGTTAACCTCATTCCTAGCATTCTTTCGTCGTGCTGTGTACCAGGATTTGACTGAATCCTGAATTGAACCAGGCCAAATAGTCTTATCCCTTCCACCCACTGCTCTCTCCCAAACATATACTTAATTAGGATGGGAGTTCCCTGGGTTGACCCGCTTGCACTGGCCCTGAGTTGACCTCATATGAGGGCCTGAGTGGTCCCTGAGTCAGGTCAGGAGGACTATACACAACCCTATTATTTAGTAAGAGTAATCACAGAGCCAGAGACTAAAACATAATGTTATGTGTTTCCTATTTGATTTCTGCTAGTGGGTTGCCCTGAGGCAATACCTGGTCATAGCCTGGATGTGAAAGAGGAGGGTGGATAACTACTGATGTGGTGGGGATGTGTCTCTAAGAGAGGTAAGATGGTCCAAGGAGGCCTAGAAGATTGTCAAAAGTGTGACTCATCCTTATTCACCCCTCTCTTAACCAAGGGAAAGAGGAAGGTAGATGTGAGTGGAGAACAGTAGGCTGCAGTTTGAGTCAGAGGCCAGGAAAGGCACAGCAAATGTATTCATCCTATTTCCACATTTCCTATAGTGAAGATTAACCTTTCATAGGTTACATTTTTTACAGCTATATACTGTACTATAGTGTATTGATTAGTATATCCAACACCCTGAACATAAACTCCATCCTTTCAGCAAATGCAGAGAAACTTCGAACACAGGTATATATATATATATATATATATATATATATATATATATATGTGTGTGTGTGTGTGTGTGTGTGTGTAGTTTTTATGTACAGTTCCAAAAGAACACATAAAAATTAAAGGGGGGGGAATGAAAACAAAACCATAACCAAACAGGGACACAACACAAGATATCTAGGGGCTTCCTTTCCTCTCCTTCTTTGGTGTCCTTTCTTTTCCCTCTCTCCCACATATTCTAAGCTACCAGAAACTTAGGACACAGTTGTAAATCTGTGCATATAAGGCATTTAAAGCTGAACCCAACTGAAGTATGAATTTCACCAAATAAAAAACCCAACACTCCATAAAATACACATACATTTGATGACTGATTGAGGAAGAGGCAGAAAGTAAAGCACAACAATGTTTGTCCAGAGAAAGGACAGGAGGCATCACTCGCACTCTGATTTGGCTTCATGATGTCATCACACAGCCAAATCTGATTGACTGTTGATAATATGATGTGACCACATGGCTTGAATTTCCATGGGAGGAATTGTTATTAAAAATTAAATGCAGAAAAGGTTCAGATAAAGAAAAGCAATTGTGAACAGGAAGTTGACAGCAAATGACAAAGATAATCAGGTATGGTTGAAATCCCACCCCCCAAAAACCAACCCTCTCTCTCTCACACACACACACACAATTTCTGAAAATTGGGCTTAGTCCAATTGAGGATTGTGGCTCTAGCTCCAGTGAGCTAGCTTTTCTTCTTGCACTCCACCTATCTGGCTCCCAAACAGAAAGTCATATAAAGTGTGACAGATGATTGACAGCTATAGTCACATATTTATAGATTCATCTACAGCCTTTGTCTCTTGAGAGAACACCCTGAATGGCTTTCTAGAGGGATTGGTCAGAGCTGTTCAGAATAGATGAGCTGGTTGAGTCGAACACTTACTTTGAATTTACATTTACCTCTTCCCATCCCCCGATAATCCACTAAAGGCGTATTCCAAACTTTATTTTTAAAGAATCAAAATTGCATATTCTTAGGAACAGAACTGCAGAGTAGCTGAACGGCATCCATTTCAATCCCTTGAGGCGAGATCTTCTCTAAGAACAACAAAAAACATACAAAAAGTCCAAACAAATGAGTCCATATCAGCAAGAGTACTATATACTAGGCTGCAAGCAAACAGCAGGAACAAGGAAAACCCATCTGCCAGAGCTGCCTGAAGAGTAAAAAATGAAATGCATTTAGTGAAACAAATCCAGATGTCTCTGGATTCATGCTACAGGGGAACAGGGAGGAGGTGACCACTTCCAGGAACACTTCCCAAACTCATGCCTTGAGCTTTTAGGCACCAGGCTAAGACATACATCTTTGCCCAGGCTTTTGGTCTTTAATTCGGGTCATATGGTGGCATGATTCATGGCCTGTTTCTACTCTTCACCTTTTAGTAGGGTGGGGTAGGATTTGTCCATTTTAGTTGTCTCACTGGATGGAGAAAAAGATGACTGTAGACTTTTTTAATAATAGTAGGTGATGAATAAATATTACCGTATTGCCCCAAATATAAGCCGCATCCGCAAATAAGCCACACCTTTAAAAACAATTTGGGGGGGGGAGAGGGGAAAAAAGACAGTACCTGAATATAAGCCACTTCCTTAAAATTGTGTTTTATGCTGGTGCTGGTGGTCCTAGGAGCTATGCGCTGGCATGGTGCCTGCCATCTTGCCACACCGGAAGTTCCATAAAAGCCAATTTTTGTAAGGTTGTGACTTTGTAAAGCCGCACTTTAAGTTTTCACAGTCGGAATTTGGAAAAAAAGTGTGGCCTATATTCAGGCCAATACAGTATTATTTATCTATCTATCTATCTATCTATCTATCTATCTATCTATCTATCTATATCTATCTATCATCATTAAGTCATCATCTGGGAGAATACTGGTTCCCTGTGTGAAATAGGATGAGCTACAACAAAGCAGAGTCCATGACTGAAGCTTTCAAAAAATGATTTTTTTTCCAAGTCAGAGGTGAGCACACTTCAGATCCCTGTGGGATCTGCTTTATTTTTAAGAACCACCAATGGAATCCAAGTATGGAATAATGATGCTGGAGTCTATACCATGAAATTCAGTGCTTTTGGACACATGTCCAGAAATGAGCTCACAGTCCTTTCACACAAAACTTCCCTGATTCCAGCAACCTAAGCAGGGAGGAGATGAGATCCCTTTTTATTGCTAATGTGAAAAGTATTGGCAGTCAGGAACAACTGTGGACCTACTGCAAATCATCCAGAGATCCTGTCTTTTGCCCACCTCTGCTGTAAGGAGCACAAAAATCATGTTTTTGGGAGGGGGGAGGGGGAGAGATTCAAGGGAAAACAAAAATGATTTGATATATTTAATTAGGGTTAAAGCCAATTAGATGATTAGTTGATTAACACAATATTAGGTTTGCAACAATTAGTTGATCATCATTATATTCATCAGCTACCAATTTGTTGATTACGATATTCCCAAGCTCAATCTTCTGTATGTTTTCTCTGCTGAGCTTGGTGGTACTTACTCCCATGTAAGCACAAGCAAAAACAGCAAGCCCATTTGGAACTATGGAGTGGCCATTTATTTGTTAAATTTTAGAGCTGCTTAATAATCAGCACAGGTTACAGAAAAAGGAATAATAAAATGTAAAGGTAATTTTAAAAATTAAAGGTGCACTTGCTATCCCTATGGAGGCTATTTGCATTCTGGTATGTTATTATAGTCTGGATTGGAAATCAAAGCTTTAAGGATGGGCCTTGCTCCTGAAAAGAGATGGTAGCTTTTTGATTGTTATTTTGTTTTTGTTTATATAAAGGTTTTCTTAAGATGTCAACTTATTTGAATTTTAACTTATTGATCCATTAAAAAGCAGATCAACTAAATCTAAGTTTGATCAGCAGCAGGGGTAAGGGAGTTTTTCAACCCAAAGGCTGTATTCTGACATAATCTTCCGGGGGTTCCACGCCAATGGCTGTAAAAGTGACGAAGGTGACTTTTGCCTTTGTACAACAGGCTACATTCCGATAATGCAAAGGGCAGGGGTTTCTTCACAAACACAAACACTTCTGTCCATCCTTTATCCTGGCCAGCGAGAGGAATTCTATCACAATTCAAGACCACTTTCCAGCTAGACAAAAGGATTCAAGGAGTTTGTCCAGTGAGGGGCTTGGCCTGGGGACAGGAGGCATGGCGTAAGGAGGGTACTTTGCCTGGCAACAAATCAGTGTTTGGCTCCCCGCCTTGTGTTTCCCAAGCCCTGTTTAAAAGCATTCTTGTGATACCCTTCCAAAACCTTTGCATGCCAAGGTAAAGGTAAAGGTACCCCTGCCCATACGGGCCAGTCGTGTCCGACTCTAGGGTTGCACGCTCATCTCACTCAAGAGGCCAGGAGCCAGCGCTGTCCGGAGACACTTCCGGGTCACGTGGCCAGCGTGACTAAGTGGCATCTGGTGAGCCAGCACCACACGGAAACGCCGTTTACCTTCCCGCTATAAAGCGGTACCTATTTATCTACTTGCACTTAGGGGTGCTTTCGAACTGCTAGGTGGGCAGGAGCTGGGACGGAATGACGGGAGCTCACCCCACCACGGAGATTCGAACCGCCGACCTTATGATCAGCAAGTCCTAGGCACTGAGGTTTTACCCACAGCACCACCCGCGTCCCAAACTAACTACCTAATTTGAACTACAGAGATTCAAATTTATATTGTATATATTTGCCCCACAGAGGAAGTCACGCTTGTGCAAAGCTAGTGGCCCATTGGGTGGAATGCCGTGATTTCTGGTATCTTTAACTAAAATGAGTACAATATGAAGTGTATCTGCAACCGTATGACATCTATCTGCAAGAATTATGTAAGCAACTACATACATAGTACAGTGGTACCTCAGGTTAAGTACTTAATTCGTTCCAGAGGTCCGTTTTTAACCTGAAACTGTTCTTAACCTGAGGTACCACTTTAGCTAATGGGGCCTCCTGCTGCCGCTGCGCTGCCGGAGCACGATTTCTATTCTCACCCTGAAGCAAAGTTCTTAACCCGAGGTACTATTTCTGGGTTAGCGGAGTCTATAACCTGAAGCGTATGTAACCTGAGGTACCACTTTATAATCACTCCAATGAAGCAATCCTATTATTAGCACTGGGCTAAAATGCCCCTCCTCAGTCTACAAATTGGCAGTGAGGTGAATTTCAGGGTATGGGGGGTGAAACCCTCAAGCACTGGTAGCCATTTCCCCCCAGACTGTTTTGGGAATGTTCTAGACTTTCTGTGATGAAAAGGCCAGCTACCAACTACTGCATAAGGAGCTGAGAGGAGTTTCACCATCTCCACCCTCCCAACCAAACATTGGCCTCATCCCCCAAATTATGAAAGAGGTAACTTTCAGCTCCAGTACTCCACAAAAAAATCAGCTGAAAGTTTTTGCTGGGAAATGTTTGGCCTACCCCTACTCATCATAGTTTGGAGATACATCCTAACTACCAGGATACTCTAACCAGGGGTGCTGGCAACAGGGTTCAGGTATTGATCTCTATGCAAGCAGGGCAGATGACAAGCAAAGAAGTCCTGGCCTGAGATGTACTGCCATTCTACCCAGCAACTGTATGGAGAGAATGTGCTGTTTCCCCCCAGGGGGACAAGATCAGGTGACTTCAGTAGCCAGTAATGCCCCATCTGGCCCTATATAACTGCTGATTCTGGCCTGGTTCTTCCGCCTGACAATTCATTGTTCAGTATGCGATGAGCTTCTACAGACCACCTGGCAGTCTACTGAACTGCTGGCCTGCCAACTGGCCACCCGCCCTCACCCTTTACTTAGTGGAAAAATACTGGCTAGTATAGTAGCATTCTCTTAGTACTCAAAACAAAACAGCTTTCCGTTTCCCTCCAAGGAGATGCTTCGATTTATTTATTTTTTTCCAAAGAGGCACATCTAAAAACACAGTGGGTTGGCACCGCGTAAGAGGCCTAAGGAGACTGAAGTCACAACTGTCTGCCCCAGAGGCAAGAAAGGGTACATGAACTGTCTTGATGTTGCGCACAACAGAGAGAAGCAGATGGTTCATAAAATGGCATGATGTGTTGTACAGCGCAGCAAAGTATGCGTACCTCTGTCTGATTTGCATTTAGGGCAGCATTCACAGAAGTGGCTGACTTTAAAAAAGGGATAATTTAATTACTGTCTCTTTCAGCCCCCTCCAGAAGGGTGCGGGGAGGGTTTACTTATGTATTCTGCAACATGCTGTCGATGTAATAATAGTGCATTGGGGGTGAATTTATACTGGACCATCCAGGAATCCTTCTACTTTATTTAATTTGTTGCTCCATTATTGCTGTCTGGAGGGGCACTCTTGGGCTATAGTGCAACAAAATCAGCACAAGCCACCACAAGCTAACATATGTGGTATGAAAAGTTGCAGGTTTTCAGCAGGAAGCTATGGGATGCACTCTGAATCTTTATTTTTATTATTATTAAAAAATAATTACAGTGGTACCTTGGAACTCGAACGGCTTGGCTCCCAAACAAAGCGGCTTGGCTCCCGAACACTGCAAACCCGGAAGTGAGTGTTCTGGGTTGTGATCCTTTTGAGTGCAGGAAGCTCCAGCAGCCAATCCGAAGCCACGCCTTGGTTTTCAAACCATTTCAGGAGCCAAACGGACTGAGTTCTAGAACCAAGGTATCTGCTGCAGTATCACCAAAAAACATAGTGCAGTGGTTTACAACCACAGTAGGAAGCAGTATGTTCAGCCCAAAATCTTTGCAAGAACAAACAGTACTGAAAGTGGGATCATGTATAACCAGCCCAATATCATCATGAATGCCCATTAAAAGGGTTGTATGGAGGGGGCCCTTCCTGTATTGACCCGTGAGTTGGCAAGGCAGAGGTATCATCTGATATGCTTTAGCACAGTAAACCTCTTTAACTAAAGATATTCCAAGCAGCTGGCAGCCTATCAGGACATAAAACGATTCCCTCCACATCAAAACACTTCAAAACCACATTTAAAAACTATGCATCACAAATCTTTCTTTTTTCATATGAGTGATGGAGTGGTGAAAACTGCCAGGGCAACAGGAGGCTTTGTTTAGAGCAGACTTTGTAGATGTTCTAGATGACCATAAAAGGGTGGTCCTCAGAACACCTCATAAGTACTTCCCTTTTTAAGAAAAAATCTAAAGTTTGCTAAAGTGATGTGTTTATTAAAAGGATGTGTGTGTGTGTGTGTGTGTGTGTGTGTGTGTGTGTATCTGCACACATGCTAGATGGAGCAGATCTGCTGGTCAACTCACCTAAAAGGGGTATGTATCAATTTCTGCCCACTCTCAGTTAAAACACAGTTCCCAGCTTTTTTCATAGAATGTTCATATTTGGTTCTTTTTAAAATCAACCTTTACACAGAACAATGCATTTTTGTTCATTTTAGTAATTTCATAGAAAAGGAAGCAACTGTTTTCATCCACCACATATCCCATGCTTTGACTGTATGCGTGTGTAACATGTTTACAATCCTTGTTTCCTATTTAATCAAGAGGGACAACGCAATCAACTGTTACCTCCTGTAGACTTACATGTGGGCTTTCCTGTGAAAATCAAATTTGCACATTAGAAACTGTTGACCCATGCTTACTTGTCTTGCTCGAAGCCTTTGAGAACTGTGATGTGGCATTGCACGACCTGATTCATATTATAGGATCAATAAGTGGAAATATTTTGCCTCAGGCTACATTAATATGACATGCCCAAATCTGTTATGACAGTGCATGCTATGCACTTGAATCCCAAGGGGCCCCAGCAGAATTTCCTGGACCCCATCAAGATAAATTTTCTGTATACACCCCTTTGTATACTGCAAGTGAATCGAATATCATTTTTGTTTTTGGATTTCAGAAGCTTACAAACTGAACATCAAGTTCTTATTTTAAAAATGAATGTTTTTCAAGGACCATATACATATTCAGGGTTCCCCCTCAACAGCTGAGGGGGGAAATGATTTTGACATACAGTGAGGAGGAGGAGGGGGGGGCTCAAATGAACATCTGCCTCCAGGCCTCTCAGAGTCTTTAAAAGGGTCTGCATAGATCAGCGCAGCTGCTTTAAGTTTTCTCCCTCAAGAAGCTTTTCCCAGATCCTATTAAAAATAGCATTTGAAGTTAACCAAGCAACTCATCAGATCACTGACAGAGTAAAAAATCAAGGTGGGGTTGAAAATGAGATGCACTTGTCTACTTAACCCACATAATAGTTCACATACATTATTTTTGGTTCAGTACTAGCAGCTTCTGGCGTTGCAAGCATTCACTAAGTTACCACAGCTGAATATAAGGCTGCAACCCAATACACATTTAGCTGGGAATAAGCCCCACTGAACTGAGCTGGATTCATTTAAGAGTGGATACATATAGGATTGTGCTGCAAGTCCCATTCTCTAATGTATTCAAACTCAGATAACTGATGCAAAATCAGAATGCTTCCTTGCAAAAAGTAATAGAAATATGTTGAAAAATAGCCTAATCCCTTTGGTATGGAATGCTTCTTACCACTTCTGTTGAATTTAGGAAGGAGATCAATTTCCCTTCTGCTCCCTGAAAGGCATTGACTGTGATCCTAAATAAATATGGATGAACAATTCGAGCACTCCCTTGGGTACAAGGACAATTTCTGAAAAAGAGATCACACCAGCCTTTTTTGCACAGAGGTGGAATTTCCTGCTTCAGACCTAGGGTGAACCACTAGTTCTAAACAGAGAGCAAGTTTCAAGATAAATCCTAATCCACAGTTGGGAATTTAGATAGTGACCACAATGCAATTGCAGGTAAAAATCCTGTTTAGTTTTTTTCCTTTCTCTCTAGTGATCCTGAAGATAGATTATTCAGCAGCTAGCAATTTACAGATCAGCACAATCACTGCATATTCTGTAAAAGCATTTCATATCCAAGTGATTTCTTTGATATCTTCATGTATACAGAATAAACAAACAAAAAACTACTCTATGAGCAGCATAACTGTGCAAACAGTTTACTCTGCTCAAAGTCACCCGGTGAGCATCATTTGGATGTGAACCCTTGTTGAACATATGAACTCCAGGTAGACATTGACACTCTTGTTTGCATGTTACACATTTGTTCAATATCCTCAAATATATATATATTAGATATGTGGCATGGATTCTCATTGACAGTGCAATCTGATGCATGTCTACTCTGAAGCAATTTGCACTGAGTTTAAGGAGACTCGTTCCCAAATGAGTGTGTATAGTGTTGCAGCCTTGGTAGCTTCTAACACTAGTCACTCAGTGTATAGAGCTGAAAATTCAGGTGCTCCATATGTGATCTGAAACATAAGGGAAGGGTGCCCTTTAAATGGAACTTTTGACCAAGACCCTGGTCAGCAGTGCTCCTACTAAAACAGCCTTTAGGAAAACCAGGAACCCCACAGAAATGGCGAAGGCTTTTTGACAGCGATGGGTAGTTCAACTCTGCTTATTTTCAAAACTAATTTAGTTTCCTGACAGCTTTCATTTCTCTTATGTCAGATTGTCACAGACCCTCCCATTCAAGATGTGACATGCCCTAGATGCTACATCATGCGTAATTAACACCAAGGCCTCTCTTAATATGGGCACAAGCCAATTATACTGTTCCATAACATCTTTGACAAAGGCATTGAGGTTGTTGTTACAGATTGTGCCAGTGTTCCCAAGCTTGTTCGCTTCTGGACTTATCTTTTATGTCACTGTTGTTGCTGTTGTTTCTTCCCTTTGATTTCAATATGACCCTCTCGCCATGAAAGCTGCCTTTTAATCCAATTCTCCAGTTCACTATTCTTTCATTGTTGTTATGGGTTTTGGCAGCTTCTCCAAGCGGTTTACGCAGACTTCCAATTAAATGTGGGAAACAAGTCCACTTGTGGAGGGGTGTCAGTGTGAGGGGAAAGGAGTGAGTTTCGATTTAAATAGCTTGCTGCATAAACAAAAGGAGAACCAGGGAAATGAAGGATGAGGCCTACTGCCACCCTCTCCACGCCGCCACCTTTTGCCTTGTACCTTTGATTGTCTTTTGGCTAAACAATATTGTAGGGAAAGGTCAAATTCCTTGTTATTGCTCTATCCTCAAAGAACAGATGATGCCTGGTTTTTTTTCCTCCTTTCAAATAGCATTTTTTCTATATAAAAGCAATTTGCTTACAAATCCCAGAAAGCCAGGGGGCAGCAGAAGGGACAACAGGCTCTTGTCTTTATTGCTGAAGATATTTGCATGAAAAAGAACTGCTTTCTTATTTAAAAACTCATCTGCTACTGCTGCTTATTTCCCATTTCATGTCATGATCTATCATCATTGATGTGCCCATTAGGAGCAACTATAGGTCAGCTTGCTGAGCCATTTATCGGAGGGGTAGCCACTAAATGATATTGTGAAATGTGGGAAGATCACAAAATACTGGGTGGTATTCAGCTAAGTTTTACCCAGAGGAGAGTTGCTGAAAGTAATGAATATGTCCCTTAATTTCAATATGTATTTTCTGAATAAAACTTAGTTGAATACCAGCCCCTGGGGCCAGAATCTATGCTTCTGAACTGTAGCCATTCATGGTGTGAGTTAATCTACAAGAAGGTTGATAGAAGTGTGGAAGACCCCAGGCTTATGAAAGGGTTTGAACAGGATGAATGTTAGGGGTCAAACCACATCTTTAAGGGCCAGCACTGGTGGGAATGGAACTCCTCCTTTCTTGCTAGGCTCCCAAAGCTGTGGACTCTGAAAACCTTTATCTTCACTCAGGTATTTCTAGCTTAGTATGGTTGTTAGTTTGTCCATAACCAGCATTTTATTATGCTTTTATGTTATTTTAATTTTAACATGTGTTTCTTTTCCTTTTCTTTTTTTGTACATTGCCTGGATATTTTGATGTTTAATGGTTTAAAAAAATTGTTAAATAAATAAGGAGAACTTTTGAAAAATAACGGAATAGTCACAGAAAACTTGGGAAGTTGGTGTATGGCTATTCTTCCCCTTCAATAATTAGTGGTGGATAATTTTCTCTCAGCTCAATTTTGAAGCTTTTTTTAAGTGCTATTTTCCATAAATCATCATCCTGGACCTGGTTTGGTCACGTTTCTAGTTTAAATTCCAAGGTGAAGAAACACAATTTGGGGAAATATATATTAACAGCTGCTAAAGCTGAGGCTCCAATACTTTGGCCACCTCATGAGAGGGAGAAGACTCCCTGGAAAAGACCCTGATGTTGGGAAAGATGGAGGGCACAAGGAGAAGGGGACAACAGAGGACGAGATGTTTGGATAGTGTTCTCGAAGCTACCAGCATGAGTTTGACCAAACTGCGGGAGGCAGTGGAAGACAGAAGCGTCTGGCGTGCTCTGGTCCAGGGGGTCACCAAGAGGCAGACACAACTAAACGACGAAACAATAACAACATATTAACAGCTGACCATTATGAGTTTGACTGCATTATTAACAAAAATCGGGACGTTAAAAAAGAATAGAAGTGGAACAGATTCAGCAGAACCTTGTGCAATTCCAGTTTTAGAGGTGAGGTACAATATTTTTCACCTAGCCAATTTCAGCACAAACCTACACATATATACGCATATATAAGTTCCACTGAATTAAGTGCATATTCTCTGGTAAGTGTGTATAGGATTGCAAGCACAATAACAGAAAGTTTGTCATTAACAGGTTCACACACTACCAGCTTCTGTTATTTTGGTTTCACATTTCTTCAAAGTCTGAAAAGTTTATGAAATACATTTTTCTATGCTTCATGAACCTTCCATATCTCTTGAGGATGATGCTTACATTTTCAAGTGTTTGGTTCAACTCAGTTTTAATAAAGACAATCTTCACATATAAATAAAATTGACAACTGTTTCAGAGGCCAACTTTCAGGAATAAATAGAGTTGACATTTTTGCTGTCCGTGGTTCTGAAACCAGCTTTCTTTTTCCCTCCAAGTGATAATTCAGAACTGCAACAAACAAGGAATGTAGCAACAGGAGCATTTTACAGCTTTGTAACTCTCTTAAGTTGCTGTCATGTGAAGTGTCATGGTTGAGCAATGACAGAATAATATCATAATCGGTGTGTGTGTGTGTGTGTGTGTGTGTGTGTGTGTGTGTGTTATAGAACAGCAGACAGGTGCCCACGAGGAAGTATAAGACAACAAGCAATGAAGTAATGTAACAATCCTACTTTACATACCAAATGGACCGCAAGAGTACTTTAGCACAGAACCCATGGGCCACACACTGCCTTGTTGCACGGGGGGAGGGGGAGGAATGAAGTCAAAATTTGATGCCCACACTTGTCCTGCCTTCCCAAGCTGGGAAAGTGCTAACCAGGCTTTGGGAGGGGAGGTGGAAGGTCTCTAGGACTCTGTCAGAACCCTAATGGCCCCTTCCCCCTTGAAGGCCACATGTGATCCTCGGGTTGTGCATTGGACCATGCTGTTCTAGAGTCACAAACCAGCTTTATCTTACTACACTACTATATTGTACAGTGGTACCTCAGGGTAAGTACTTAATTCGTTCCGGAGGTCCGTACTTAACCTGAAACTGTTCTTAACCTGAAGCACCACTTTAGCTAATGGGGCCTCCTGCTGCCGCCGCACTGTTCTCATCCTGAAGCACTTTCTGTTCTGAAGAACTTTCTGTTCTCATCCTGAAGCAAAGTTCTTAACCTGAAGCACTATTTCTGGGTTAGCAGAGTCTGTAACCTGAAGCGTATGTAACCTGAAGCGTATGTAACCTGAGGTACCACTGTACTACAATATTTCAAGCAAAATGCATTGGTACAGTTCGCTCTGAGGTGACACGTGAGTTGCCTCTCGTTCTTTCCCCGTTCCATCCTTCCATGAATCCTCATTGTAGCTCAGTGACAGAGCATCTCCTTTGCCTACAGAAGGCTGAAGTTTCAAACTCTGGCATCTCCAGGTAGAGCTGCTAAAGAATCCTGCTTGAAATCCTGGAGAGCTGCTACCAGTCAGTGTAGACAATACTGATCTAGATGGGTAAGTGGTCTGACTCCATATAAAGCGGTCTCCTGTGCTGCTAGATTCCTTCCATTTATCTGCCATGCAACCACTTTGTACACTACTCCTACCATACATCAACCCACAACACAGGGGAGCCACAGAATCTGACACTGGTCAGTTGGAGCCATAGTCCATGAATGCAGTCCTACACATCACTTTGCCAGGAAAAAATGACAGGGTGAAGCAGCGATATTCTACAAGGCTGGAAACAAATATAAAAAAATGAACTTTGCACAAATGCACACACACAAATTGGGATGTATTTATGCCAAAATTGAAATGTGATCCTAGATTTTATGTTTGAGAGTTTAATATAATTGATTGTTGAGTACCAAACCACTGTGGTTTTGCTGCATCTATTAAAATGAATATAATTTGTGCCTTGATGATCTGAAACAAAAGGTGGGGTATGAAGGTTTTACTAGGTAGTAAGCTAATACATTGCTTACCACAATAGTCACAGTTGTGTGTCACTGGAAACCTTCACAAGGTGGAGAATATTGCCACAAGCATACAGAATCTTATAAACTATGCTATCAACACATAGGTCCACATGTTGAAATGTCTGTACAAAGTGCTGGAACCTTCACACTTTCTGCCATCTTGCATGCCAAATGCACCTCACTGGTCCCATATTAGTCATGCAAACAGAGCTCTCTCCCTTGCCATCGCTAGAACCCGTATCATCTGTGCTGCATTTATGACAAGAAGAACCACCTGATTTAAAGAGAAAGTTCAAGGCTGGTCTTCTCATAAATCTTCTATGAAGCCAAGAGGACCATAAATCTTTTTTCCACAGTTAAAGCTGGGAGGCTAATCAGAATGGAGCTTTTCCCTTCCCTTATCTCTTTTTTCAGATAATAATCATGATCACCAGCATAATCTTTGTTGTTAAAAATTCCCACCTATGCTATAAGAAAGAAATCTAAAGCAACCACAAATGACATTGGTAATAAAAGAGAGAAGAAAGGCATTGAAGAAATGAACAATCTTGGCTTCCTGACCATATTATCTGCTAAAAGGAGGTGGGTGAGTTAAACATCAGCCTTCAGACCACCTCACATAATTCACTTGGATGCAGATTCTAAAAAGGAATATATTCTGATCCTCACATTAATCCCGAAAGTGCAGATTCTGGCAAATTCATTCTGAAATTTGGACCTACAAGATTCCTTGAGCATCATACATACAACACACATACAGATTTCCCTTGGGGAGAGTCAGGATGCAGATTATTAATGAATTCATCAGTGAACCAGATCAACAGTTTTGGGAGGTGGATGACAGAGCTACCAGCAAATGCATAACAAGCATCTTGCTCTCAAGAAGTTTGCCTCCCAAGCTGCAATCAAGCAATATTCATGCACACATAATTGCATCACAACTCATGTCAAAACAAATTGGCCATTATGTATTTGCCAGGCTAATGATGAGCATCCTTTCAAACAAATGGGGATCCCAACTGAACCTCATGGATGATTTTGTTCCAGCATTTACAGCATTTTTGAATGATTTTCCTTCATCATTTCTGCATTGTCTTTGATACATTTAATCACTTCAGTACTTTACCAAGAGTGCCCATTGATGAAACCTTCTCTCAATTTCAACCATGTGGTGTGGCAGCAAGAGGAAGAAGCGTTGAGCCTGTGCAAAATACACACCCAGAAAAGTACTATGTTCTAATCTTCAGAGAAATCCAGAACATTCTGGCTGGCTTGGAGTGGGAAGAGGCCCTTAATTACTTGGTACCTAGTATCTGAAGGGACATACCTGGGTGTTGAGATCAAAAGAGGAGGCCATTGCAGAAGTTCTGCAAAATGAGGTTCATGGGGTGGCAGTGCAAGAAAAGACCTTTTCTATTGTGGCCCCCAGATTTTGAAAGATCCTCTTCTCTGAGGTGGATCTGGCCTTGTCCCTGTATACATTTCAACATCAGGTCAAGAAACACCCTTTAGGACAGGTCTTTGGAGGGTGGAAGGTGTTGCATGGTTTTGTTGTACTAAGCTGCATGCAACCTGCCTTGGAAACTCATGATCGAGATTGATCTATACTGTAAATGCTTGTAAATAAATAAATAAACGACCCCCTTCTGAGGCCATCAAAGTTGGTGGCCATCACTACATTTTACAGAAGTGAATTCCATAGCTGAATTATGAGCTGTGTGAAGAAATGCTTCCTTTTTTTTCTTTCCTGAAACATTCAGCTTTGATGAATGATCCTTGGTGCTAGGATTACGATAGGTAGAAAAACATCTATCAATTTTTTATACACCCTGCATAATTTTATACCCCTCTGTCATGTTCCCCAATACTCACTTTTTTCTAAATTAAAAATACCAAACAGAGGAACTGTTGCAGCCCCTTCAACATTCTAGATGCTCTTTTCTGAAACCTATCCTTTTTAAGGTGCAGCAATAAGAATGGAATGTGGTATTCCAAATGTAGTTGCACCATAGATCTATATAGTGGCATTATGATATTGGCAGTTTTATTTTCAACTAAACCTCAACATGCAATTGCCTTTTCCCTTCTTCTGCTACATTTGCCGGGCTGTCATTTCCATTGAACTATCTCTTTCTTGGTCAGTTGCTGCCAGTACAAACACCCTAAGTATATATACAGGTATTGGGTTTTTTAAAAAAAATGTCCCAGTGTGCATTAGTTTAAACTTCTTTGCACTGAACTGCATTTGCTACTTTAATGACCATTCACTCTGTTTGGAGAGAGCCTTTTGGGGGATCTTCACAATCCCTTTTAGTTTTTTCCGGCCTGCACGGTTTGGTGTCATCAGAAAACTTGGCCATCTCCCTGCTGACCTCTAATTCTAGGCTATTTATTAAAAAGCACAGGTCTTAATACTGATCTTTGGGAATGACTACATCTCTTACATTCATGCACTGTCGAATTGTCCACTTATTCCTACCGTCTGCTTCTTGTTCTTTAACCTGCTACTGATCCTTAAGTGGATCTGTCCTCTTATCAGCTAAACTAACTCGGGTGTCTTTTGTCAGGAACTTTATCAAAAGCTTTTTAAAATCACACAATATCTACTGATCCAAGTACACAATATGTACCAAATGACTGTTCCTTGTTGTTGTGACTGCACTGAAGACAAACATGGCCACCCTTTTGGAAGACAGTGGCTTATTTCAATGCATGGCTCTTTTTCAGTCCATCAGAAGAAAGCTCAGAATGAATACCAAATAACAAACAAGCAACACATAAATTAAAGCAGGTCATGCTTAGCAAAGGAACCAACGCTTATAGATAAACTTTGGGAAATGATTTCAATGTTTTGAATGCAATTTCACATATTCATTTCAGTGAAACCTTCAACCAGCCCATACATACTGATTAGTATTTATTTGCTTCAGTAATTGATGCTCCACCTTTCACCATCAAAATAGACCTAAAGTGGCTCATTTTTATTTTAAAAGAATCAGATAAAAATATCAAAATACAATGCTAAGCACAATAGCAAATCTATACAACACCACAATATTGCATCGTGAATATTACATCTTTCTAATCAGGATTAGTTGATTTGGAAATGATGCAGCCCACAATCACCAAAGCAAAGGAGAAATCCATATGCAATGAAAGAATGTGTGCGTGGATAAATTTACTTTATAAAACACTATAAGCATGTTAATTGCAAGTAAAAAGGAGTTTCTGTTAAAGAGAAGCACACCTAGGCACCTGCCTCAGAGAGAACCCTCCGCTGACTGCTAACCCTCCTCCTTATCAAGGTAAGGAAGGGGCAATAATGACTAAATTGGGATTCTAGAATACAAAACTTTTTTAAAAACTCCACTAGGCTTTTTGAGTGATTGGTTGCAGCCCTCAAAAATCAGGATTCCCCTGAAAATTGGTGGGGTGTAGCTCAGTGATACAGCTCATGTCTTGCATGCAGAAGTTCCCAAGTTTGATACCTGGCATCTTTAGGCAGGATTGGCAAAGATCCCCATTTGAAACTCTGGAGAGTCACTGCTAGTCAGTGTAGACAGCACTGAATTAGATGGACCAATGGTCTGACCCTGTATAAGACAGCTTCCCTTATTGCTTCCACTTGTGCGGGTCATCTGAAATTTTCAAATACTTTTTATTTGCTTTAGTTTAGTTTTATTTGCTTTTTATGTGCTTTAGTTGATGCATAGGGTTTTTTCCCAATTGATCAATCTAAACCACAAATCAATTAAAATTTGGCAACCCTCATGATGTTCTCGATTTCTTTGTCCCCACCATAACACACTGTCTTGGTCACTCAGCCGGTAAAGAAGTATCTCCCACCCATTAAGTAGCCTCTTCCTCAAAGAAATGCAGATATGGATAACTCTCAAAAGGTTGGTCTAATAAGGAAAAGATCACCAATGCCTGCTGGGTATCCAACTCCATAAAAAAAAGTCAATAGCCTACTTCATTTTGTCCTTAACTTCTACACTTTTGTAGCATGGCTATATAGCCTCAGGACTTGTTTGTGAACAGGGCACTGCATCGCAGTTCTTTCTTTCTCCTTCCACTCTGCAGCAGAGTGTAGCTTTCAATAGACCACACACACCTTATGAAACAAAACACAAGCAGGGACTGATATCTGATGGGAAAGAGGAGCTGTGGCAGTCCTCGGCGCTTGATTATCAGGCAATTCATACTAAGCAGGGCCAGGAAATCACATTTTCCACAAAGGTGTACCCAGATTACTACAAATATTTTCTTTGAGTAATGCTTGTAATCAGAGGGAAATGCCTCTCTCCTCCTCCTAATGCTCTGATGCTGGCTGCAAAAAGAGAGCTCCTTGCTGCAGTGAGACATAGCTTAGGAGAGAAAATTGATTAAATGAACAAGGGGAGTCATACTAATGAAAGAAATGGAGGCAGGCAGAAAGAGGCAGTGGGAACAAATCACTGTGTTCATTTATTAGGTGCCTGTAAATTTTGGATCCGTGTGATTATTTAGTAGACCTAAGCCTTCCCAATTATTGTTGGATATTGCCTCTGCTCCCTCGCAGGCCTTGATGCTTTTCATATTGCGACGCTTGCTTAGCAAAACAGTACCTGCTTCCATCCCCTCCCCTCCCTGCCTATAAAGTTCCTGCACAGAGACACCATACTGAATGCAGGCGCTGTTCTTGCTAAATGAAATGTATGAGCCTTAAAATGTTTATTGCAAAAGTCCACAGCATCTCGTTTTGCTAAAGGTGAATTCCAGAGGGCGGCATGTACAGGAAGGCTTCAATACGACACAGCCCTGTGCAAGCCTGCCTGCACTCTCCGTCATGGGCATACCCGAAAACACCGCTTCTTTTCACACAAACGACTGCAGTAGCAATCAGTCAAAGTCCCTGCGTTAAGGGTGTACGCAACCTTTGCAAAGAATATAGAATATAAGGGAGGGGGGATAAAGCATCTTGCATAACATCCATACATTATGGATGTGACACTGTCCCTTGGGGACGGCAGCAAAAAGCAAAGCGGCTCTCTCGGTCCAGCACAAGAAGCAAGCATCTGAGCTTCACACGTGAGCATTTCCTGTATGGAGGTGCCCCACACTGCACAAACAAAGCATCCCATCCCTTCAAAGATGAAGTATAAAGAGCTACTGCTGCCTCTGCCTTTCTGCCAATGATAGTACACAGACAAACAAGAATAAAAGGTAACATGGGGAGTTGGGAAGGGGGAGGGGGGTTAATTAGAAAAGCACACCCAAAGGTACAATGATGATAACACATAAACTCCCAGCCCCTTTTCCATTCAAGATGGTTCACTCTCATATAGAAGCAACAGACATTAGACATGCTTTGACCTGTAATAGCAATTATGTCCCAGGAAAGTGGCTTATTTGCTTCAATCCACCCAATTTCCCCCCTTTCAGGCTAGAATCATATCCATTCATTCATTTGTGTGTTTCTTTCCATTTATGAATCACTTCCCATAAAACATCTTAAAGCACGTCTGCAACAAAAGCATCAGCAGTAAAATCAATTACACAATTTAATACATGAAAACAATGTTAAAGAGGGCTGAAAACCCAGTTTCATACTTTAAAACAATTAAAAGCCGTTTCATATATAAAAACAATGAAAAGTAATTTCATACATGAAAACAATTCCAAATCCAATGCTGATAGAGACTGGGATAAAGATTTCCAAAGGTCTTCTTTTTAAAAAATAATTTTTTTATTACTTTTTGGGGGGAAATTATACATATAAAACAAAATGATTTCAAACATTAAAATGCAGAGTTCTTTCGAACCCTTAGACCTCCTTCCCTCCCTCCATGGGTTCCCTTTTTAAGATTTAATTTCCTGCATCTATTACCCTTGTCTGTCTATTATATGGGACACGGGTGGCGCTGTGGGTTATACCAGTGAGCCTAGGACTTGCCGATTAGAAGGTCGGCTATTCGAATCCCCGTGACGGGGTGAGCTCCCATTGCTCGGTCCCTGCTCCTGCCAACCTAGCAGTTCGAAAGCACATCAGAGTGCAAGTAGATAAATAGGTACCGCTCTGGCGGGAAGGTAAATGGTGTTTCCGTGTGCTGCTCTGGTTCGCCAGAAGTGGCTTAGTCATGCTCACCACATGACGCGGAAGCTGTACGCCAGTTCCCTCAGCCAATAAAGTGAGATGAGCACCGCAACCCCAGAGTCGGTCACGACTGGACCTAATGGTCAGGGGTCCCTTTACCTCTACTATCTATTATATAACCATAATTGCCATGAAAACAATTCCACTTTGCAAGTTCTTTTACATCCCTGTCAAAGTTTTTAAACTATTTACAGTCGTCTTTTAAGTAAAATACAAGAGAAGGGAAGATCTTCAATGGGCATCAGAAAGACAACAAGAAGAGATGGTGTCTGCCTGATGTAAAGAAAGTTCTGCTGGATCAGGGCGAGAGCTCATCCTGTTCTCACAGGGGCCAACCAGATGACTCTAGAAAGCCAGTAAGTAGGACCCAAGCACAAAAGCACCCTCTCCTCCCGTGGTTTCTAGGAACTGGCATTCAGATGCATTGTTTCCTCTGACTATGGAGGCAGAGCATAGCCATTATGGTCAGTGGCCAAAGAATTTGTCTAATCCTCTTTTAAAGACTTCTAGGTTGGTGGCCATCACTGCCTCTCATGAGACCGGGTTCCATAGTTTAACTTGACACTCTCCTGCAGAACATGGTGATGGGTTGGGGTCATAACATGAGCTTCACATGTGACTTCTGTTACTGGGAAGCTGCTGAAAATGGCAATCCTTGGCTGATTTCTTTCTCTGCTCATTGCACAGTTGAAGCAGGCTTGCCTGCGCTATGCTGTCATCACATTGTGGATTTTCCTGTCCCTGCTGCACACAATTGGCTGTATATGGGGAAACAACATGGGGAAGTTGGCCTAACTGCCATAGGGAGAGCTCTTGATGTAGTGGTGCTGTTTTGGTGCTGATCTCATGTACATGGGAACCCGGAAAGCTCCATTGAGTCAAACCGTATCAAGCTCAGTTTTCTTTATACTGACCCACAGCATCTCTCCAGGGTTTCAGACAGAGGGCATCCTCAGCCCTACCTGGAGATAACAGGGATTAAACCAGAGAGCTTCTATATTGCAAAGCAGTTGCTGCCCCACTGAGATACAGCTTTCCCCCAAAGAACCATGTCCATTTCTGCTCTTCCTCACTGTTTTCACTTTGCTCCCAAACTTTTGCTTTGGGGCTGGTGATGCATTAATAGCAGAAGATTTGTGGCAAGGTCACAGGGTGGGGAGGAGGATTAATAAGCCTCAAACCTACTGCTTGCTTTGCTGCAGAGAGCCATTCTCTTTCCTTCCCAATGTGAAGATCAATGCGACGTCTGTGTGGAAATTACTCTGATCCCTTCTGACATCACTGCCTGCTCTTCCCAACACAGCCTTTCTGCAGCTCAGAGAGCACCCTGCTGTGGGGGTCCCCAAATTAAAAAGAGCAGAGACAAACAACTGCCTGCCCAAAGTGGGTGGGCAGCACAGCATGCAGGAGTCCTACAAGAGTCCCAAAGGACTCCGTTGCCACTTCCCAAAATGCTTTCAGAGATTTTTGTTGCCACCTTTAGTAATGATCTCTGAAGACAAGGTAATGATGAAATAATATAGTGCATGACAAACAGGCCCTTGGGGGCAAGGCTGTAGCTCAGTGGCACAGCACCTGAGTCATAAGTTCCATCTCCAGCATCTTTTGGTAAGAGGAACCTATGACTTGGAGTCTCAAATTTCAGTGGCGCCCTCTGCAACACCCAGTTTGGGCACCCTCGCCTCTCGCCTTCCATTCTACATCAAAAGTGTGCCCCCCCCCCTGCAGCACCCCCAGAGTTCCATGCCCAGTGTGACCAAACCAGTTGTACTCCCCCAAATCCATCTCTGTAAGGGTGGGGCTGTTCCCAAGCTGAAAACCTGATGGGCACATCAGTGCAGACAATACTGAGCGAATTGAACGAATGATCTGATTTTGTATCGGGCACCTCCTATGTTTCAGAAGAGGGAAATGGTAGCACCCTAATTTTCCTTTCAAATCCGTGTTTTTAAAACTTAATCAAACCTACTGAAATGTCAGATCAGGAGCTGGAGACCCATTTTGGTTGTTTCCTCATGCAGCGAGTCGTTCATCTGCAGTGAATCTCCATGCATACAGATCCTCACTTGGCAGATTTGGGCAAAGCAGAAAATATACGTTGATGCACGTTGAAGGAACTGCAGCATGTTGATGCTGAGCTGTCTCAAATGGCCTGCTGTATTTGGATAGACTTTCTGTTTTGACAGCATCTGAAAGGTTACTTTAGAAGGTAGAAGGGGAGAGCCCAGACTTCTGTGGATACAAGAGGACAGGAGCTCTGTTTGAGGCTTCAGAGCAACATTATCTGGGTATAGGCTTGTAAGTTAGAGGGGAACGCAGCATCAACAGAAGGCCACAATAGTGCAAGCATGACACTGTTTGGAGCCATCCCAATATAGAAAGCCCTGCTCCTTCCACTCTGGAGTATCTGCAGTGACCTCCTTCCATCCCTCTTCCTTCTCCTCAGAGTCATTCCATCTGTTCCTCTCTCTCTCTCTGCCTGGGCCTCCTGCCTATTTCAACGTAGAGACCCGCTGCTTAAAAGGAAACAACAAAGACCCTCTTTTGGAACAAAGCCTCCAGGGTGGCTATGGCTGAGGACACGGCAAATAATTCTTGAAACCAATATTGTATTTGAGGTTCAGCCCGCGTAGGTGACTGCATGCCAAGGCTCCCTTGGGAGTATGTTTTTCTTGTCATTCTGGATGCCACTTACACGCTGTGGCAGTTCTCCTGGTTGGACACCTACAGCACTGCTATACTCAGAATAATAAAGAGAACAGTCACAGCCACATACCTCTACCTCTCTGCTCCAGTCACTTCTTGGAGATCAAGCCTCTCCTCTCTCTTTTTTCTTAAACCAGTTGGGGGCTGTCTAAACAGTCAGGGGCCATTTTTGCACGGGGTTGCTGTCAAGGAAACATCTCCCTGCAGGAAATTTAAGGCCACACACATCACATTCAAAATATTTTTGAATGCTTTAAGTAGCTGCTTTTATCGATAATTTTATTGTTCTTGTTTTGTGAACCGCTTACAATGAAACAGTGTATATTTTTTATGAAATAAGCATAATCATTCAAGAATTCCATCGGAGACATATAGACATAAAAGGTAAAGGTAAATGGACCCCTGACCATTAGGTCCAGTCGTGACCGACTCTGGGGTTGCGGTGCTCATCTCGCTTTATTGGCCAAGGGAGCTTCCGGGTCATGTGGCCAGCATGACTAAGCTGCTTCTGCCGAACCAGAGCGGCACACGGAAATGCCGTTTACCTTCCTGCTGGAGTGGTCCTTATTTATCTACTTGCACTTTGACGTGCTAGGTTGGCAGGAGACATATAGACATACAAAGCCCTAAACAGCATAGGACCTACTTTAGATATTTGATGGAGAATACAGACCTGCCTGTCTACTAAGCTCTATGGAGACCAGGCTGTAGCTCAGTTCTAGAGCATCTTCTTTTGCATGCAGAAGGTTCCAGGAAGGGCTGGGAGAGATCTGTTTGAAACCTGGAGAGCCTCTGCTAATCAGTACAGGCAACACTGAGGTAGATCATGAATCAATAGCCTGATGGACCATAGTCAGTGGCAGTAGGTGTTTGGTTGCCAATTGCTGGAAACCATAAAAGGGGGGGGGAGTGCTTTAGTGCTCAGGTCACATATGTGAGCTTCCCAAAGGCACCTGGTTGGCCACTATGAGAAGAGGATGCTGGCTTAGATGGGCCACTGGCCTGATCTAGCAGGCTCTTCTGATGCTGTTATGACTTAGTTTGTGCCTGCCTGGTATTCAATAAGTGGTTACAAGGGAGAGGGCAATCCTGGCACACAGGTGCCCCCATTGTAGAATTCCTTCCCTTCCCAAATATGGCTGCTGCTAACTCTTATCAGTTTCCAGCAGCAGTTGAAGGGTTATCCATTCGCTCAGGCCTTTGGATCAGTCTGATAATAATAATAATAATAATAATAATAATAATAATAATAATAATAATAATAATTTATTTATACCCGGCTGAGTTTATTATTTATTTATTATGTATTATTTATTTATACATCTGGCTGAGTTTCCCAGCCACTCTGGGCGGCTTCCAATCAAGTGTTAAAAACAATACAGCATTAAATATTAAAAACTTCCCTAAACAGGGCTGCCTTCAGATGTCTTAAAAAAAGAAAATAGCTGCTTATTTCCTTCACATCTGAAGGGAGGGCGTTCCACAGGGCAGGCGCCACTACTGAGAATGCCCTCTGCCTGGTTCCCTGTAACTTGGCCTCTCGCAGTGAGGGAACCGCCAGAAGGCCCTCGGAGCTGGACCTCAGTGTCCGGGCAGAACGATGGGGGAGGAGACGCTCCTTCAGATATACTGGACCGAGGCCGTTTAGGGCATTAAAGGTCAGCACCAACACTTTGAATTGTGCTCAGAAACGTACTGGGAGCCAATGCAGAACTCTCAGGACCGGTGTTATGTGGTCCTGGCAGCCTGCTGTGTTTCCTTGTTCATTAAGCTTTGCTGCTTATTGTGGTGTGTTTTATTTATTTTGCTGTTTAATTATGTCTCTTTACTTTGATGATGATGTTGCTGCTGCTTTTAATTTCTAATGTAACCCACTCTGGGATTGCTTTTAGAAATGAAGATAGGGATGGATAGATAGATAGATAGATGATAGATAGATATAGATAGATAGATAGATAGATAGATAGATAGATAGATAGAGATAGATAGATAGATAGATAGATAGATAGATAGATAGATAGATAGATAGATAGATGATAGATAGATAGATAGATGATAGGCAACTTGAGAAATGCTGCCTGTGGGGAAATATATCATTTCCCAATAATAATAATAATAATTTTTATTTATACCCCACCCTCCCCAGCTAAGGCCGGGCTCAGAGCGGCTTACAAGCAATAATAAAAACAAGTTAAATGATTACAATTTAAAAACAAAATTAAAAATACAACATTAAAATATTGCAACATTAAAATATTAAAATGTAGCCTCATCGCAGGAGGAGAAGGAAAAGAAAAAAGAAAGAGAGGGAGGGAATCAAATTGGCTCCAAGCCAAAGGCCAGGTGGAACAACTCTGTCTTACAGGCCCTGCGGAAAGAAATCAGATCCTGCAGGGCCCTGGTCTCATGAGGCAGAGCATTCCACCAGACCGGAGCCAGAGTTGAAAAGACCCTGGCTCTGGTTGAAGCCAATCTAACTTCCTTAGGGCCCGGGACCACTAGGGTGTTGCTATTTATGGACCTTGAGGCTCTCCGTGGGGCATACCGGGAGAGGTGGTCCCATAGGTACAAGGGTCCTAGGCCGTGAAGGGCTTTAAAGGTCAAAAGCAGCACCTTAAATCTGACCCTGTACTCTACCGGGAGCCAGTGCAGCTTGAAAAGCAGTGGGTGAATATGCTCCCATGGCAGAGACCCCGTGAGGAGCCCGCTGCAGCATTCTACACCCGCTGGAGTTTCTGGGACAGCTTCAAGGGCAGCCCCACGTAGAGTGAATTACAGTAGTCAAGCCTGGAGATGACCGTCGCATGGATCACTGTGGCCAGGTCAGGGCGGGAAAGGTAAGGGACCAACTGCTTGATGCGGCGAAGGTGGAAAAATGTCGCCTTGGCTGTTGCTGTAACTTGCGCCTCCATGGAAAGGGAGGCATCAAGGATTACACCCAAACTCTTAACTGAAGGCAATGGCACTAATTGGGCCCCCGCAAGAGAAGGGAGTTGGTCCCTCATCCCCATGCCATCCCGACCCAGCCATAGGACCTCTGTCTTCGAAGGATTTAGTTTCAATCGGCTCCCACGAAACCATCCAGCCACAGCTTCCAAGCATCTGGTCAGCCGAGTCGGTGTGGCCATCCATCAGCAGATAGAGCTGAGTGTCATCAGCATATTGGTGACAACCCAGCCCAAAGCTCTGGATAATCTGGGCAAGGGGGCGCATAAAGATGTTAAAAAGCATTGGGGAGAGGATTGCGCCCTGCGGCACTCCACACACCAAGGGGTGGTGCGATTACATTTCCCTCCCTAGTGCCACCCTCTTTCCCCGACCAGAGACAAAAGAGCACAGCCAGTTACCGGCTATGCCCTGTATCCCCATGTCTGCGAGGCGGTGGTCCAGAAGATCATGATCGACCATGTCAAATGCTGCTGACAAATCTAAAAGGATCACCAGTCCTGCCCCTCCTTGATTCAGCTGTCTACGGAGATCGTCTGTTAGGGCAACCAGAGCCGTCTCGGTCCCAAAACCAGGACAGAAAGCGGACTGAAATGGATCTAAAGCTGTGATCTCAAAGCAGTGAGGCAACACTGCAGACTCTCAACTCACTTCAAATGGGGCAGTATCCTTGCAATGGCCCCAGTAGGTCTCTTTCCAGCATCTGCTTCCTACAACACCAAGCCTTGCGGTATTTTGCTTTGATTCTTAAGGCCAGAGTGTACTTTTCCTGCAGAATTTTGATCAGCTTCTCTGTCAGTTGAGACAAGGACACAATTTGTCCCAAACCTCCAGCATGTCCCGTCCCCCCCCCCCAATCCCTCAGTCTGCGTTCCTGCCCTTATGCAGCCTATCTATCTGGATTTTTCAGTGATAAGTGCATTTAGGCCTGACCTTCTAGCACTTCAGTTGCTCATGCACCAAGTGAATTCTTCTTACTCAAAATTTTATCTGCCGTCCTCCTTCCGCACCCTTCATTTTGCATATTCTGTATTCACTGTTTACTTGTAGAATCAGAAAGGTCACCTCTCCATCCTTTCTTTGACTGATAGGAATTGTGTTTTATTTTCCTAGTCATTCTGTTGTTTTCATATCCATCTGTTATCTCCTTGCGTTTGCATCCTGCACATTTCCATTTCCTCCCCCCCCCACCCCTTTGCCATCTTGCGATCAGATCATCTATTATACCCAGACACTTATCAGCTCTTCCCTCCACCTTTCAGTGCCTAGAGACAATCATGTATCCAGAGCAGTGACCAGAGGAGGAATGACTGCTGAGAGAAGCATAGAGAGAGAAAATGCCTTGGTGCATCTGCAGCAGAACAACTGTATGCCTTCATCTGCCCCAGTTGCAACAAAACATGTCTTTCCTGTATCAGTCTCTACAGCCACAGCAGGTGCTGCTACCTTCCAGCAGTTTGACTTCACCCCCAAAGGCGCACTCCTCCATTGTTTCCTGAGACAGACAGAGGCCAACCAACCATGGGTGCCCCCTATTCATGCCTATGTAAAAATATGTATGAATGATTTCAATGGCTCCAAGTCTCAAATCAGTGGGTACAGCAGGTGTGGCCAACATGGTGCCCTCCGTAGTTTTTTGTGGTTTTTTTTTAAAAAAACTAGTCTAAAAAAACCAAACACATTGTATGTGAGCAATGTTATGCTCACTGGAAGAACAGATCCTGAAGCTGAGGTTCCAATACTTTGGCCGCCTCATGAGAAGAGAAGACGCCCTGGAAAAGACCCTGATGTTGGGAAAGATGGAGGGCACAAGGAGAAGGGGACGACAGAAGACGAGATGGTTGGACAGTGTTCTCGAGGATACAAACATGAGTTTGACCAAACTGCGAAAGGCAGTGGAAGACAGGAGTGCCTGGTGTGCTCTGGTCCATGGGGTCATGAAGAGTCGGACACGACTAAATGACTAAACAACAACAACAATGTTATGCATCTCACTGCTTTTTATCTTTCATACTCTTATCAACATACTGCAATGATTCAGCAGAGAAAAAAGCCATTGGATTTAGTACCATACTACTGTTTTAAAACCCTATGGTTACACCGACGACAGCATTTTTGACTCGCTAGGGCATGAGGACTTTCTAAGGGCAGGAGCTTGTGACCCTTCAAGATGTTATTGAATTCTAACTCCCATCAGCCATACAACAGTTGGGAATGATGGGCATTGTAGTCCAACAACATCAGGAGGGCCACAGCTTCTCCATCCCTGTTCTAAGTAGGCATGAATTGGATTACAACTGGCATATGGCCACTGCTTTGCAATTTGTCATCTCTTTTGACAAGTTCATCTGAACCGACTGCCTCCGAAGGCAGCGAATCCTCTTTTGTTAGAGGCTTTTAAGCAGAGGTTTGGTGGCCACAAGAAAGGAAACTATAGCAGTCATGGATTTTCTGCATTGTCTGGGGCTTGAACTTAGATCACCTTTGAGGTCCATGCTTCTAACTTCCATGACAAATTAGGCACTGTAAGTTATGGGGAGGTGGATGCTTGCAAAATTCATTATATATAGCCAAGCTAATTTCTTCCTATTCAGCTAAGAAAAAGCTTGGTTAAATACATACAGGGGGTGGTAAATCCTACAAGGATTTGCAATGCATTACTTAAAAAAAAAAGGCACATCCAGCAAAATATCACTTTCCCTAGCTCTAAAGGCTAGAGCATCCATTCTGCTCTCCTCAGCATGAATTAGTTCATTAATGAAGAGAGGGATTCCCCCCACATTCCTCTGATCTTTCTTTGATTAATGAGCATTTCATAAATTTTCTGGTCTTCTCTCAGCAAACGCTTCCATCGCCTCACACACCCGCTTCCCTGCCCTTTCCCTGCTGCCTTTCCCTTGCTTTAAAAGGCAGAAAGCACAGGGGGCTGCAAAGTGCCTGCCAGCCTCTCCTTCCTATCGGCAGAGCCAGAAAGCGGGTGCCATTAATAATTGCACAACAACTAGTCTGCAAAGCACGCTGAGAACTGATCATCCAACTGAGATTCTGGCAGGTGTCACAAGGGTTTCAACTATTGCAGGACACCCAAGGGAAGTGTGGCAGTGAACCCTGAGCTTAAAGCTGGACCTACAAGTGAACTGTGGGTGCTCAAAGACTTCACACCTACCAAAAGTGCATCCAGGTAGAGTGGAGGAGGACTTATTTTTAAAAAAGCAAAATCATGTGAATGCCGGTGTTTCTCCCCAACTCACTGTTTCTACACACTAACTATTAACAGAAGCAATTAAGCGGGCCAATATTGCACACATGCCAAAGCTAACATCAAACTGCACTAAGGACTAGGCATTGGTCTGGAAACTGGCCAAGTCTCCCCTGAATCAGGAGGAAACAGTATTGCCAGAATGCCAATGAGACTGACATCAGAATCAGCTGAGATAATTCAGATTTCATTCAATTTTCTGAGCTTGCTTTTCCTTTAAAATGCCTAATTTATGTTTGCTGGACAGGCATTTGCAGCCCCTGTGATTTCAGAATATTATGTTTGGATTGCTGCTAGTCTATCAACATTGATTTATTACAGAAGGACTTGTTTTGAGCAACAGACACATCTATTGAGAAAAGGGCATTATTTTTTGTGATGTTTCAGAACACTAAGTTCCAGGGTCATTATATGTTGTCGTTTAGTCGTGTCCGACTCTTCATGACCCCATGGACCAGAGCACGCCAGGCACTCCTGTCTTCCACTGCCTCCCGCAGTTTGGTCAAACTCATGTTTGTAGCTTCGAGAACACTGTCCAACCATCTCGTCCTCTGTCGTCCCCTTCTTCTTGTGCCTTCCATCTTTCCCAACATCAGGGTCTTTTCCAGGGAGTCTTCTCTTCTCATGAGGTGGCCAAAGTATTGGAGCCTCAGCTTCACGATCTGTCCTTCTAGTGAGCACTCAGGGCTGATTTCCTTCAGAATGGATACGTTTGAGCTTCTTGCAGTCCATGGGACTCTCAAGAGTCTCCTCCAGCACCATAATTCAAAAGCATCAATTCTTCGGCGATCAGCCTTCTTTATGGTCCAGCTCTCACTTCCATACATCACTACTGGGAAAACCATGGCTTTAACTATACGGACCTTTGTTGGCAAGGTGATGTCTCTGCTTTTTAAGATGCTGTCTAGGTTTGCCATCGCCTTTCTCCCAAGAAGTAGGCATTATATACCCATACACATTTGCCCCTCTGCTGTAAATACTCACTTTTCTTTTAGTCTCCTCTGGCACATACATGCATATAGGTAACTTTTCTTACATTTGTATATTAATTTAATAAAATAGCTAATGTAAAAAGAAGCTGCATCCATAATTTCACATTCAATTTTAAAAAAATCTTTGTGGAAGGAAAAACTCAGTGAGAACAAATGGAAAGATTATTTTTTATATCTCTGTCTATATATAAGGCATCACACCCGATCATGACAGTGGAATTCCAAAATTTGCTTAATATAGGCATCCACATGTAAATATCTACAATCCCATTCTAATGTGAATATACAAAATCAGTCAGTGAATGTTGATAATCACATTAAGAAAGTACTGTTTACTGTGTATCACTTGAGATTTCTGCTAATCACAAAATTTCCCTGGGATTCTTGGTATTGGCATGTGAATGCCAATATTCTCCACATTTCAAACATTTACAAGGCTATGCAGATTAAGGGATAGGGACCATGTCAGGGAGTATTTTCTGCCTTATCAGATGTTCTATGCACTCAAATTGTCTAGAGAGGCCTTGCTCCTCATTTACAGAAACTTGATTATAATCTACTAGGAGAAGGGCCTTTTATGTGGTGACCCAGATGTAATAGAAAGCCCTCCTTCATGAGACCCGCTGTGCCTTGAATGGATGCATCTGGTGCAGTCCCATAGAAGGAGATTACGGAAGCTGGAATTGTACGAATTTTGCCTGTTCACATTCCCCACCTCCAACATTTATGCCAGTTGGAAGGATCAGCAAATTGCAGACATATGGATCTTAATATTTAAGTTACCATAATGTGCAAGACCATTCAAAGTATTTTCTGCTTACATGTCACAGGAGTTTAGGTATGCTACTTAAGTTACACTTGCCAAACTTTTGGGAGAATGAGTGGCAATTGTTAAGCAACCTTAACTCTTCATTTCAAACCAAAGGGGTTTTGATTATGGAATACAAGCTGTTCAGCCCCACACCACTTACCATTGGGGTCAGGAAGGATTTTTCCTCCAGGTTACATTGTCTTGACACTCCGGAAGACAAAGTGTTGTTGTTCTGGCTGAATTGCCTGTCACTGAAAAGTGTGGTTTTACCCTTTTGCTTGATTTGTTTGAAGCCTATCAATTATTCCCTCTGTTATTTGAGCTCCATGCCATGAAAATTACTATCATCAGTCATTAAATTAAGGACTGAAGTGGATCTTTTAAAAGCAAACAAATCAATATAAGATTCCCTGCCATGACAGGGAAAAATTATCCATTATGTAGCCCCATCTTCCCAATGAAATTGGGGAATCTTTCCATTTTTGGGGTTATTGTTTTTTAGAAAAGTCCCTAAATTATGCATGGAAGACTGAGAGGAAATAACCTAAATTTTCCTAAAATGTGTGGCTGCTTGTGAGAGAGTCTCAAGACTGTGACCAAGAAATGGTCCGTGGAAGCTGAAATGAAAAGACGTCTTGAACCGATTCTGCCACCGTATTCTGCAGCTAGCTGAAATGACACAAAAAATCAAAGCTAGGAACAGTTGTTTGCTGTTCTTGGGCCTAACCAGGTGAATAGTCCAGGAGACAAACACCATTGTTTTATCAGGGGGCTCAAAACAAATTGTGCCTTCACTAACTGAAAGCACTGTGCCAGATTATCTGTTTTATAAAATGGCCCAAGAGACTTTCAAGCAATATATGAAACACGCTAGATAGTTTAGCAAGCTAAGTTCCTCATTTGTTACTTGATTTTTTTTATTTAGGCTGGGGAAGGGAGCCCACAAGCCCCATTGCCTGACTCCCTGCATTTCATAACCTTCAGAAATTGTCCCACTGAGGCTAAAATGTTTCATGGAACTGCTTGAAGTAAGATGCAAATGTAGCAAAAAAAAAAGGATGTTCCTTTGACATGTGCCCAGCTGTATATGCACAGGCCCCTTTATCATTAATCCTGAACACATGGCCAGCAGGAAAGTTGATATTGGGGATATTGATATTGATCTGCGGACATGGTCTCAGTTTCCTCATTCCCTTTATCCATCTAGGTCTTCACCGTTAGCACCTGTCTTATTTCAGAGGCAAGGGAGTTCCATAAAGTCGATGGCAGCATAGAAAAGGCCTTGCCCAGGGTTGCCCCATACTGTCTACTACCTACAGGAGCACCAAAACCTCAATATGGATCTGGTCTTTTCACTACCCAAAACTGGATGGTAGCTCAGGCAACAAATTAAAACCAGCAACAGCAGCAGCAATCAGATTAAGCTACTGTATCATTTCCCAACAATCCCTGGAAGCCTGCTAACCTTTCACACGCCCTATTATTACATGATTGATTTCCTTCATAGAGCTTGGGAAGAAAACTCCTTCCTCTTTCCTTCCTTCCTCCTTCCTCTTCTGCTTGACAAAACTAAACCATCAGCCTCCTTTCCTGTTATGGGAATGCAACAAAACAAGAGTTTCTTTTCTTCAGCAGTCAGGGAACTCTTCTCTGCCCGTTGGGTTGGCCGAATGAAACAAATGGCAACAAGTGCTTCCAACAGTTAACACCCCTCCCAGTTTATCCATCCTCTCAGAAGATATCTAACCAATAGACAATGCACAAGCTACAGTATTCAAGGGGCCTGTGTCACACTCCTGCAATGAGGGAAACTATTAATTCCAAGTCAAGTACTCTTTCTCTTAAGAGCTGCTGATAAAACAGCGGTGATAAGAGCAAGGTAACTTAAAGGTCAAATAAAACTCAGTACATAGCATCTTCCTTCAAAATTTGTGCCTTCAAAATGCATCAATGGCAACAGCATTTATACAGTACACACACACACACACACACACACTTTAAGAGTGGCATAGACACTGAATACCAGATATGAAACCATCTGGTATAAATCAAGCAGAAAGGGGCTGAAAACTGGTAATCTCCAAACATCTTTGTGTTTTTTTAAAAAAGAAGAAACCGCTAAAAGATATTCAGAAATCATAAGAATTGAGTTCTCTCAGCAAAAACCTCAAGGGACTCTCAGACAGGTCTGGACCTCCAGAGCCTCACTAATGCTTTGGGAGGGGAGGGTCATTTCTGTTGTGGTTCCCTCTGCATGGAAACATATCCTCTCTGAGTTGAGGCAGACACTAAGACTCCCATTTCTTATGTGCTTGCTGAAGTGCTCTGTGACACTTTTCATGCCTTTTAATACCAATTTGTTTACATTTCCCTAAAGTTGGGTTGTTCTGCATATGTGGTTAGATTGTTGTGCTTTTGAAGTTAACTCTGCACACATTGACTTGTGTTTTAATGAAAAGCAGTATAAGATATTTTAAATAAATGAAATTGATAAATTGCACAGAACTCATACGCTGCCTCTTCTTGTTGCAATGCCAAACTCTTGTACCTACAACAGAAGAGGACACAAGAACTGCATTCCCTTGGAAGCAATCTGTCAGGGGCAGGAGGTAGACATACTGGCAATGGGTGGAGCTGAAGTCAAAAGTGGAATGGACTACCCCCTTCTCTCTCTCTCTCTCTCCCTCTCTCTCCCTCTCTTGCCCTCTCTCTCTCTCTCTCTCTCTCTCTCTCTCTGCCCGCCCTGCCCCCATGGAAATACCATCCCTGAACTGAAATACAGTAATAATAATACTTGGCAGGGAATTGATTTTGTTTGTTACTATGTTATGTATTTTCATATTGTAAACCACTCTGTGATACTTGGGTGCAGTTGGATGGCAAATAATAATAATAATAATAATAATAATAATAATAATAATAATACATGTCAGATAAAAAATAAAATCAGTATCTTGTTCGCCCGAGATTTCAGTGGCAAATAACACCATCTCCATTTTATTTTTATCTCTTACTCGTTATTGCTGTCTCATGTTGCAAGCTATGCCGTAGGGTTTTAGGTTGTACAATGTCTGGTGTGTTATTTAATATTGTTTTAAACTGACATGTTTGCCATCTTGAAGGCCACCTTGAGATGGCAGGCTTTCATGCCCACAGAGATTATGGGAAACAATGAAGCTAAAACATAATTGGCAAGGTCATAAGAACATAAGAAGAGCCCTGCTGGATCAGGCCAATGGCCCATTGAATCCAGCATCCCGTTCTCAGAGTGGTCAACTAGGCACCTAAAGCAGGACCCAAGCACAACAGGACTCTGCTCATCTGCAATTTCCAGCATTAAATGGCCTCTGACAACAGAGGAAGAAAATAGTCATTGTGCCAAGTGGTCATAAATAACCCTGTCTTCCTTGCCATTTACAAACAAACTGAAGTTTTCTATTCTACACCAACATGTGTCAAAGAAGTTTAACAGAAGTACTACAAGCAATAGCTTTGTCATTGCTTAATTCTATTTTCTTTTCCTTTATATAATGAAATTTATTCTGCATGTTGGTGCAAATTTCCCCTAACATGCACATTTTTGTATGCTGTTTTTCCCAAGGTAGGGTTGCCAAAGGGGCCAAAGTTGTTGAGCATTTTTGGCAAAATCACAAAAAATGATGTTTTTGCCAATTTCCGCCTGGACACTGCTTCCAAATGCAGTGTTTCAGGTGTGTCACCAACATATGCATTATTATGCACATTTTCCCCTTGTAAATGCTGCGGGGTGGGGGGGAGTACATGTTACTTGGCTGGTGAATTGCATTGCAAAATTCAGAGAAGTGTTTCTCTCAAAGGAGAACTGCATTTTGCTTTGCATATTGAGTGGGATTCAATGAAGTTGCTGCATTCAGGGAACAAGATTTATTTGCACAATGGGACTTCCTCCTTTCTCCTCCTACTGCATCTCTCCTGCACCCACTAAATCTTCTCTGTGTGGTTGGGTGGAACCCAGAACACATTTAAAGGGCATGCAGGCATCAGAAAAGGTAGGGAAAGTCTCGTTGTGAGAGCAGACTTATTTCCTTGCCCTCGTACCCCAATTAGCACTACAGTGAATTCCAACCAGCAAGTAAGTTCACCTTTAAATGTGAACTGAATCAAATTTCTGCCCCATTCATAGTTCCAGAGGACAACAAGCTCAGATTTACTACTAAGTACATCCTAAACCATTTGCATGCTTCGGACCAAATTGCCCCATGCCTCTGCATTAGCTGCTGAGCTGTCTTTTATCTTACCATTTAGTGTGCTTTTTTAAATAGTGTGCTTTCCACCCTCATTTGAAATCCAGTCAGGTTTTCATTCATTCACCCCTGCCCCAGCGAGGAGTAATTGAATGTCACCTGTTGAGCATAATCTGAGAAAATCCTTGGCTGTCATGCTAAGACCCGAATGGCTGGTGGTAATTAAATCTACTTTGCTGAGTGTGTGTGTGTGTGTGGGAATTGTGCCTAAATGTAATTAGGGCCTTTTGATGCATGCAGCCATCCGTTGGTCCGGCGGGGAATAAATATGGCCAAAAATAAAAGGAGCAGCGAGGGTCTGATTCCTTCAAATCCAGAATGCAGCAAAGCAAAACAGGAAGGGGTGAAATTAAAATAACCAACTGTGTTTCAGCAAGCTCTCTGCCCTGCTGTTCAATGGTCCACATGCCTCTAGGTGAAGCACTGGATCTGGCTGCCTCTCCCACCCTGCTACCCTCCTCACCTTTTGTTGGACTACAGTTCCCAGCATCCCCTGCCAGCAGTGCAGGACCAAGGAGGACTGTTGTCCAAAACATTTGGAGGGTGTGAGACTGGAGAAAGCTGAACTCCTGTGTACATCTACGCTGCCATCATCAGCCATCACTATTTCTGTTGTGCAGAATGCAATGAGACTTGATAGAGGCTTTGTTGTTGGCTATCACATGGGAAGGAGGTCTGTCAAAGGCTGAGAGTCATGGTGACTACGCTCTGCAGCTGGAGGCAGTGATGTTTCTGAATACCAGCTGGAATGCTGCTGGAAACTACAGCAAGTAGGGCTGAGCAATGTCTGGTTTTCACCATCGTGATATATCACCAGCTCAACATCATGATATACCGATATATCATGATGTCTGAAATAAGGATGGAACTACATAGAGGCGAATGGGGTAATGTGGTGGCAGCTGCTGCTGCAGCTGCTGCTGAGGAGTCTAAAACGGATACATTTTTACTTATCTTTAACATATTGTTATAACTGTTATTTTATAGTACAGAGTAACAGGGCAGCAAGGATCATGAGAGACGTGATGGCTGACTTCACAGTTTTTCCCACATCATGATTGTTTACATGGCACATGCACATGTTGTGATTTGCAATATCTCACCATGCCAAATATTATGAAAGTATTGCCATGATGTGGACTCCAAGCCCATTGTGGACAATGTATTGATGTGTCGCCCCACCCTAGCAGCAAGGAAGAGTGCTGCTGTGCTTATGAGCTTCCCACAGGCATCTGGCTGGTCACTGTGAGAACAGGACACTGGGCAAGATGGGCCCTTGGCCTGATCCTGCAGGCTCTTCTTAAATTCTTATGTAATGCCATTAACAGATCATGTAAAGAAAACCATAAAAGAGCCTCTTTGTTTTAACAGCAATGTTTTATAGTCCTGGTATTTGCAGCAAAATTCCCCAACAAACATACAGGTTTGCCAACCCTGATAAATAACAGCAAGCAAACAAAAAATTCTCTAAGAATGTGCCTTTTTGCATTTTTGCTGTCTGAGCTATCAGCTCTTAGCCTAGCCTTCTTCGTGGGGCTATTGTGAAGATAAGAGGGGTGTTATGTACTGAGTTGAATAGGATCCAAAATGCAGCAGTCTGGTTGGTCCTAGAACAATAGGCTCTAAAAGGCAGCAGTCTGATTGGTCCTAGAACAATAGGATTCAGAATTCAGCAGTCTGATTGGTCCTAGAACAATAGGATCCAAAAGGCAGCAATCTAACTGGTCCTAGAACAATAGGATTCAGAATGCAGCAGTCCGATTGGTCCTAGAACAATGCAGCAGTATGATTGGTCTGCACCCAATCCAGCTCCAGATGGAAGTGAATCCAGAACCTGATTGGCCTGCAGGAGAATTCCGGAATTAGCCAATCACGTGCAGCCTATTGTGTAAATAATGTATGTAAAGCAGATACTTTGAGGGGACTTTCATTTCCTCCTCACCACTACGAGCTGAATAAAGAGCATGAAATCTACTCTCGACTCTGAGTATATTTCAAGGGGGAAGAGGAAGGCAATGGTCACATGATGTACTTGCTTGGTGGCTCAAGAACTTGTTTTGTAGCCAAACCAGGACAACCGGAACTGCCCATCAACCTAAACTATTGCTTCTCCAGTGTCAGAAAAAACTGGCTTTTCTCCTGTGAGAAACAGTCAGTCAAGTTGCTCTTCTCAGGTTGAAAAGATGGATCTCATTCAGCTAATTATTTCTTCTCACAATACAACAAAACATTCCAGTCAAAATATGCCAGGCAAAATTCATAATCTCTTCTTTCAGCCTCCAGTTGTTTCTCCTTTTTCTCTGCCCCCTCCCACAAACTGTACAATTAGTATTAAACACTACCATTTTTGTCCTATTAACACAAATTGCCCTCTCTGGTGATGAATTAAAGGGTTTCCACCAGGGACTTCTACTCTGCTTTGCAATTTCATTCCTGTGATCAGAACAGCCTGTGTCTTTCCCCCAGCTCCTCAGGGAAAGAGTGGGAAGGGTAACCG